>NW_026901624.1:0-50090 GCF_033783945.1 Neopsephotus bourkii
TCAAAACCCCAAGAAGTGTCATCTTTGGCCATTTCATGAAGCGCTCTAACTCGCTTCCAAATTTCTTCTAAATTGGTTTTAATTCTTGCGCTTTGATCTATATAAGAGCAACAACTGTCATTGATTACAGAACAAACTCCCCCTTGTGATGCTAATAACATATCTAAGGCCATTTGGTTTTGTAATACTACTTTAGATAAACTGGTTATTTCTCTTTGTTCCTCTTTAATTGCATCTATAATTTTATTTTCTATTTCTTCTATGGTAGCTGAAATATTCACAATAGCCTTTTCTAATTCACTTACCCTTAGTGATGGCATCAGACATCTCACAAAACTGTGAAATGCGGTATTCTACTAAGCGATAGGATTATACCCTTGTTTGATTAATTTAATAAAACTACTAATCTGGGTTCTAGAAGGATGCATAGCAATAATAGCAAGATTGGGTACCACAGCACCAAGAGTGCATATCTCCTTTCATTTGGGAGGTAAAGTCATATAAGTGTTTCCTCCACAAAAAGCAATACCATCCTTTACCTTCAGGAACAAGCCACCACTGAACTACAATACCATCTATATTAATAGTGTGGTTGCAATTTGAATAGTTACCTATGTCTGTGGCAGGTAAGCAAACACGATCTCTGTCGTGGTTTAACCCTAGCCAGACAGCTTGTTCACTCACTCCCCCCCTTCTTGCCCTCCCCCTACTCCTGGAGGGATGGAGAGGAGAATCAAAAAGAATGCAACTCCCATGGGTTGAGATAAGAACAGTTTAGTAACTAAGGTATAACACAAATCACTACTGCTACCACCAATAATAATAATGATAAAGGAAATAACAAGGGAAGAGAATACAAAACCTCATCACCAGGCGACCGATAACTCGCCCCACCCCAGCCCAACCAAGCACCGACCGATACCTCCTCCAACCCTGCAATCTCCTAGCCCTTCCGGGTAACTCCCAGTTACCTCCTGGGCATGACATGCTGTGTTATGGAATACCTCTTTGGTCAGTTTGAATCAGGTGTCCTGTTTCTGCTTCCTCCCAGCTTCCCCTCCTCCCTGTCAGAGCACGAGGCTCACAAAGTCCTTGGCCAAACCAAAACATCATTGTTTTCAGCTCTGTTCCCAGCCAGAAAGTCAAAACACAGCACTGCACAGGCTACCAAGAAAGAGAAAAATGACTGTTACTGCTAAACCCAGGACAATTTCCCACACTGGTTCCTGGTGTCATACATATTTGTACACAGGAACAGTATTTTTCACTTGGATTAGGATTAATTATCCTAAGCCCTTTTCTGGTCTAGACTTCTCCAGAACACTAGTATCGCTCCATAAATTGGTCCAAGAGACACTACTGGGGATAGGAATGCCAATTAATGGAAGATCATGTTTCCCTCCTGATCTAGGCAACTGTGTACAAACCCAACAATCACTTTGATTAAAGACTTTAGTAATATTCTGCATCAATTTTAAGTATAAATTTTGGTCTCAGGTCTTTACATCTATTATGATCAATGCAATTTACCATTTTTCATGAAGCTATTACCATCAGTAAACCAAGAATCACCATCTTCCAGAGGTTTTCTTTTTCCAGAGGTCTTTCAAGTCTGGTCAGCTTGAATATACAGTCTCTATGGTGGTCAAGCAGTTGTGTGTTAGTGGTTCTGTTGATTGTTCCTGCAAAAGGATGCTGGATTCACAACGTTAGTGACCACAATTTCTGTATCATCCTGTTCTACAGTGGTGGCCTGGTATTTAAAAAAACGTGAAGGAGATAACCAGTGGGCTCCTTTCTGCTCCAGGACTACTGATACCACATGGGACACTAGTACAGTAATCTTTTGTCCCAAAGTAAATTTGCAAGCCTCTTTAATATTTGTGATAACTGCTGCCATAGCTTTTAGGCATCTGGGCCATCCTTTGCTTGCTTCATCCAGCTGTTTTGAAAAATAGGCCACTGCCCTTCTGTAGGGTCCTAGTTTTTGAGCAAGGACCCCCAAAGCTATTCCTTGCTCTTCACAGGAATATAGCCAAAAGGATTTAGTCACATCCAGGAGTCACAGAGCTGCAGTTCTCATTAGCTCTGTTTTTAAATTTCTAAAAACCCCCTCTGCTGTATCAGTCCATTCTAAAGAGGGAGAGTTTCCTTTCAACAGTTCATATAGTGGTCTTACCAGAACACCATAATCATGGATCCAAAGTCTGCACCGTCCAGTCATTCCCAGGGATGTCCGGAGCTCCTTGAAGGTTGACGGTCATGGAGTCTTGCAAATGGCTTATTTTCTAGCAGTTCCAAGTTCTCTCTGTCCTCCTGTTATTTCATATCCTAGGTAGGAAACTTGGGTTTGGGTTAGTTGGGCCTTTTGTCTGGATACCCGATAACCATTCAGTCCCAGAAAATTTAACAATTCCACTGTCCACTTGATACATTCTTCCTTTGTTTCTGTAGCAATTAACAGGTCATCCACATATTGTAACAGAGTCCCGTTTGAGTAGGTGGCTTCCATGATTCTAGTTCTCATGCTAGCTGATTTCCAAAAATTGCCGGACTGTTTCTTTTTAACCCTTTAGGTAATACTGTCCAAGTTAATTGAGTTTCCCTTCCTGTATCAGGATTTTCCCATTCAAAAGGAAATAATTGTGGCTTTCTTTGGCCAATGGTAAGCAAAATAAAGTGTCCTTTAAATCCTAGTGGGCTATAAAAGTGCTACATAGCAGGCACCAGCATACAGTTGAGTTCATTGGCTGTTTTCCCTTAAAATCAAATTCCCTTGAGGTACACATCGGACTTCCCCATCTTCCTGCATTACCCACCAAGTATATCCGGGTTCCTGAGCAAAAGCAATCCCACGAGTGGGTTTGCCTTTACCTGAAGCAGGAATAACCCAGACTGTCTTCCACAGCAAATTATTTATGTGCATCAGCGCAAGTTTGTCCCCTTCTACAGTATGTAAAAGTTCTGACTGGCCTGGGCCAGCCCTGTCGGCAGATCCTCTGGTGTTGACCAACCAGGTGGCTTTTGCTAAATGTGTATCCCAATGTTTGAAAGTCAAAGAATCATAGAATAGTTAAGGTTGGAAAGGACCTTAAGACTGTCTAGTTCCAACCCCCCTGCCATGGGCAGAGACACCTCACGCTAAAACATCTCACCCAAGGCTTCGTCCAACCTGGTCTTGAACACTGCCAGGGATGGAGCATTCACAGCCTCCCTGGGCAACCTGTTCCAGTGCCTCACCACCCTAACAGGAAAAAATTTCCTCCTTATATCCAATCTAAACTTCCCCTGTTTAAGTTTTAACCTGTTGCCCCTTGGCCTATCACTACAGTCCCTAATGAAGAGTCCCTCCCCAGCATCCCTATATGCCCCCTTCAGATAATGGAAGGCTGCTATGAGGTCTCCACGCAGCCTTCTCCAGGCTGAACAGCCCCAACTTTCTCAGCCGATCTTCATATGGGAGGTGCTCCAGTCCCCTGATCATCCTTGTGGCCCTCCTCTGGACTTGTTCCAACAATTCCATGTCCTTTTTATGTTGAGGACACCAGAACTACACACAATACTCCAGGTGAGGTCTCACAAGAGCAGAGTAGACGGGCAGGATCACCTCCTTCAACCTGCTGGTAATGCTCCTTTTGATGTAGCCCAGGATACGGTTGGCTTTCTGGACTGCAAGTGCACACTGCCTGCTCACGTTCATTTTCTCATCGACCAGCACCCCCAAGTCCTTCTTCACAGGGCTGCTCTGAATCCCTTCTTGGCCCAACCTGTAGCTGTTCCTGGGATTGCTCCGACCCAGGTGTAGGACCTTGCACTTGTCATGGTTAAACTTCATAAGGTTGGCATCAGCCCACCTCAGAAGCATGTCGAGGTCTCTCTGGATGGCATCCCTTCCCTCCAGCTTATCAACCGAACCACACAACTTGGTGTCATCAGTAAACTTGCTGAGGGTGCACTCACTCCCGCTGTCCATGTCACCGACAAAGATGTTAAACAAGACTGGTCCCAAAACCGATCCCTGAGGGACACCACTTGTTACTTGTCTCCAGCTGGACATTGAGCCATTGATCACAACTCTTTGTGTGTGGCCATTCATTCAGTTCTTTATCCACCGAGTGGTCCATTTGTCAGATTGATGTTTCTCCAATTTAGTGACAAGGTCGTGTGGGACAGTGTTGAATACTTTACACAAGTCCAGGTAGGTGACATCAAGTGCTCTACCTCTGTCCATCAGTTCCATAGCCCCATCATAGAAGGGCACCAAATTTGTCAGGCAGGATTTCCCCTTAGTGAAGCCGTGCTGGCAGTCTTAGCAGCTTTATCCAGTTGTTGGTTGTTCTGGTGTTCCTCAATGGTCCAACTCCTGAGTATATGAGCATCTACATGCCGTACCTTTACCACAGTGTTCTGCATCCAGAAAGCGATATTTTGCCACAGTGCAGCAGCCCAGATGTGTGTCCCTCTGTGTTGCCAGTTGCTCAATTTCCATAATTTCCATTGCTGCAACCACCCCCACATTGCATTTGTCACCATACATGAGTCAGTGTAGATATAAAGTACTGGCCACTTTTCTCATTCAGCAATGTCCAGGGCCAGCTGGATGGCTTTCACCTCTGCAAACTGACTCAATTCACCTCCTTCATCAGTTTCTGCAACTTGTCTTTGAGGACTCCATACAGATGCCTTCCATCTCTGATGCTTTCCCACAATTAGGCAGGACCCATCAGTAAACAAGGCATGCTGCTTTTCACTTTCTGACAGTTTATTTTATGGTGGGGCCTCTTCAGCATGCATCACCTCCTCCTCTGGTGGCCTTCCAAGATCTTTGTCTTCTAGCTAGTCCATAATCGCTTCCAACAGTCTTGGATGTGTCCCTGCACATGGCAGGGGGTTTGGAACTTGACGATCTTAAGGTCCTTTCTAACCCTAACTATTCTATGATTCTATGATTCTATTCTATGATGACTGGGTTTTCCTCTTAGTTGTGCAATTATTGTGGCCCACTTCCTCCATATAGCATTGGTTGCATGATGTGTAGAGGAGACACTGCCTTTGAACATCCAGCCCAGCATGGGAACCGGGGTGCCAGGAGGTGCTGTATTTCAGTGCTAGTTGCGTATGAAGCAGGCTGAACTCCTTCATAGGCTGCCAATATCTGTTTTTCAGTTGGGGTATAGCTTGCCTCAGATCCTTTGTATCCCCGACTCCAAAAGCTGAGGGGTTGACCTCGGGTCTCCCCTGGAGCTTTCTGCCAGAGGCTCCAAGTAGGACCATTCTCCCTGGCTGTGATGCATGCCACATTTGTCACATCTTGCCTTGTCCGGACTGGTCCAAGGGCTACTGCATGAAATATCTATCATTTAATTTGCTCAAAGGCTTGTTGTTGCTCAGGGCCCCATTTCAAATCATTCTTCTTCCGGGTCACGTGATAGAGAGAGCTTACAATCAAATTGTAGTTTGGGATGTGCATTCTTCAGAACCCCATAACACCTGAGAAAGCTTGTGTTTCTTTCTTATTAATTAGTGGAGACATTGCTGTTATCTTGTTTATCACATATTTGGAGATCTGTCTATGTCCATCTTGCCATTTTATTCCCTAAAATTGAATCTCCAGTGCAGGTCCCTTGACCTTACTCCGGTTTATGGCAAAACCAGCTTTTAGCGGGATTTGGATTATTTTCCTCCCTTTCTCAGAAACTTCTTCTGCTGCATCACCCCACATGATTACGTCATCAATGTATAGCAGGTGTTCTGCAGCTTGCCCCTGTTGCAGTGCAGTCTGGATGATGGCAGATGGTAGGGCTGTGTGTCCACCCCTGGTGCAGTCGGTTCCAGGTGAAATGGACATCTCTCCAAGTAAAAGCGAACTGTGGCCTGCACTCTGCTGCCAAAGACATTGAGAAAAATGCATTGGCAATATCAGTCGTGGCATACCACTTAGCTGCCTTTGACTCCAGTTCATATTGAAGTTCTAGCATGTCCGGTACAGCAGCACTCAATGGTAGTGTGACTTAATTCAGGCCATGATAGTCTACTGTTAGTCTCCACTCTCTGTTAGACTTTTGCACTGGCCATATGGGGCTATTAAAGGGTGAGTGGGTGCTACTGATCACTTCTTGGCTTTCCAGTCTACAGATCAGCTTATGGATGGGAATCAGGGAGTCTCAGTTGGTGCGATATTGCTGCCAGTGCACTGTTGTGGTCGCGATTGGCACTTTTTCTTCAACCTTTAGCAGCCCTACAACAGAAGGATCCTCTGATAGACCAGGCAAGGTGGACAGCTGCTTCACTTCCTCTGTCTCCAGGGCAGCTATGCCAAAGGCCCATCGGTACCCTTTTGAGTCTTTGAAGTATCCTCTCCTGTGATAGTCTATGCCAAGGATGGCTAGAGCCTCTGGGCAGTCACACTAGGGTGCCAGGCCATCTGATCCACACAGTCCAGGAAACCCAATTGTCCCTCTCCTTCACCTGGCTGTAGGCAGCGCCCCTCTAATAGTGCTTATAAGATTCTCCACTTCTTGTAGAAAGGGAGTAGAATTCCTTATCGCAGGAGTTAGAGTAAAATCAGCTCTTCTACTCTGTGTGGGAAGCTGCTCATTGAAGACTGGAGCAGCAACTTTCTTGGGGGGTTAATTCTTTACCATTGTTCTCTTTTTCAGTTCACGCACCCAATCCTCCAGAAGTGAGGTAGGTTTTCCATCCTAGTTTCTCATGTCTTCTCCCTGATCCTGTGGGTAAAATCGTAGGGTGGCCCCTGGCGTGTACCTCCTATATCTTCTCTCTCGGTCAATAAGCCACTTTCTCTTAATAGCTGACATGGAGGTTGGTACATGTGGGAAGCAGGATAGTCTTTCAATTGTTTGAACTCATGGGACAGGAAATTTGCCACAGTTGAAATGATGGAAGGCGTGGGATTGTCTTCAAACTCTTGGAGTTGACAACTCACATTATCCACTCTTGGTGCTGCTGCCTCATTCCAGGTCATTGATGCCAATGAGTTGGCATATGATGACGGTATGTTCCATGTAAGTTTCTACCACGTGTTGTGTATATTTGACTTCATCTGGAACTACGTTTGCACTCCCGGCATCTGGCCTATAATAGATCATCTCTAGAATGGTTGATTCCCTCAGAGATTCTGTCGTGTCACTCAGCCAAGTGAACCACAGCATCATCCTTGTAGGGAAACTTTTCCTTCACATCTGTCAAGAGATGTCTCCAAAGGCTGGGGGCGCCTTTCTCTTTTGCAATCGCTTTGTCATTTCCCCCTTCCCTAGCAAGTGATCCCAGCTGCTTGGCTTCCCTACCTTCTAGTTCATGACCATCAGCCTCATTGTCCCAGCATCGGAGCAACCAGTTGACAATGTGCTCACCTGAAGATGGTCGAAATCTTTTCATATATTCCACAGGTCTGTCGAGGTCCAGGATGGATAAGTTACTTCTTCCTCAGATTCCTGTAGTAATAACTCTTGTTCAAATGCCATCCCTTCTAGTATGCACATTGGATCTTCATCTTTCTTCACTGCACGAGTTGCTCTTTGTGGCTCTCATTTGCTTTTCCCCTTTCTTAGATGTGCAACCAATATTGGCACGGATTGGTCCTTTGGTTTAATTGCAGTGTCTGTCACTGGGGTTGGAGTGGCTGCAGTATCAGTTGTTGGTGTTGGTGTAGCTGCTGTGCTTGGGGATTGAGTAGCTGCGTTGTCTGTTGCTTTTCTTTCAGATCCAGAGACATCATTTTCCCCTTGAAGGTGCTGGATAGTGTTGAGCAGGGCTCTGTAGGCGTAGGCCAAGCCCCAGAATGTTACAATGATTTGTCCCTCTATGGTATTGCCATGATGACAGAACACCTTGTCATGACCTGTAAGGACGGGTGTTCCTGGTCCTTGGTAACTAGACTTGCTGTACTGGGTCCTTTTGCAGAGCTCAACCTCAAGCTGCAGGTGCTCCTAGTTCAAGACATTGGCACACTGTCTTTCCAGATTTCCAGCTCTGCTCTGTGCTTGTTTATAGCTGAAACCCCAGGGATGCAAGATAGGTTTATCAAATAAATGTAAGGGATCTGTGGAGGGATTTTTAAAACAATCACTATCTGTTCCTCTCTGTGTATTTGCAGACTCGGAGAAGGAAATGTAGAATTTCATTGACTTGTTGTCCTGGGTTCAGCTGTAACAGTTATTTTTATTATTCTTAGTATCTGGTGCAGTGCTGTATTTTCAACTGTAGCCTGAGAACAATGTTGATAATACACCCATGTTTTTAGCCATTGCTAACTAATACTTACTTTTCAGTCTCTTGTGCTCTGCCAGTGAGGAGGAGCACAGGAAGCCGGGGGGAAGCAGAGACAAGACATTTGACCCAAGGTAGCTAAAGGGGTATTCCATACCACAGCACGTCATGCCCAGTATATAAACTGGGGGGAGTTACCCGGAAGGCCCAGATCGCTGCTTGGGTCGGGCTGGCTATTGGTTGGCAGGTGGTAAGCAACTGTAGACACCCTTTTAGTTTTATATTCTCTCCCCTTGTTATTTCCCTCATCATTATTATTATTCATGATAGTAGTAGTAGTTTTGTGTTATACCTTAGTTGCTGGACTGTTCTTATCTCAACCCCTTGGATTTACATTTTTTTGATTCTTCTCTCCATCCCTCGGGGTGTGTGTGGGGGGGAGATTAAGGGTGGGAGTGAGAGGGCAGCTGCATGGTTCTGAGACACTGTCTGGGCTTAAACCACAATACTTGCTGGTTTAACTATTCCATAATGAAGTTCCATTTCAGCTGACTACGCTGTGGAGATAAAAGTGATCAATTTGATTGGTTTTGTTCTCCTGTTTTTACGTTCAGGTTTCACAGGAAGGATCAATGGCTGCCACCTGAAATACAGGCTTACCATGACCCTTACTGTGGACATAGGCAGCTGCTCCAAGTCCATAAAGCATGGGATTTTTTTGGCTGTTCAGAAACATAGCAGTGGCTCACTCTAAGGGCCCTGGGTCAGAGTGGGGAATCCAGAGCTAACAAAGTCCAAAGCATTTGCTCTATTGCAGAGTGATACTGCTTAATGATCATGCTTTCCTGAGGATGTCTAAGTCCTGTACTCTGCAGAGCTTCATTTGGCTTCATTTGATCAAACTGACAGAATATGGTGGGAGGGGACATACAGGAGTGATGCTTGTGCAGGCATTTAAAAATCTATGAATTGGATTGAACCTGCAATGTTAGTAGCTTTAATGGGCTTCTTTTTTTTTTTTTTTTCTTTTGACTGAGATGCATTTTGGGTATAAACTTGAAACCAGGCTTCCAGTTTGCAGTTGCTTGAGGCTTAGATGTTTGAGGGTTCTTTCTTTTGCTGCTCTTGCCTGTAGAATCATAGAATAGTTAGGGTTGGAAAGGACCTTAAGATCATCTAGCTCCAACCCCCCTGCCATGGGTAGGGGCACCTCACACTAAACCGTGTCACCCAAGGCTCTGTCCAAACTGGCCTTGAACACTGCCAGGGATGGAACATTCACAACCTCCCTGGGCAACCTATTCCAGTGCCTCACTGTCGGAGTGGGAGTCGGGCCCGGAGTAACGACGCAACCTCAATATGAGTATGATCGTTCTCCTTTATTGTCTGCATACGCAGTGCTTATATAGGATTTAAAGTAAGCCGCGCGCCTAAAGCAAAGTTATCATTGGTCCCCAACAACTGTCACGCGCCACGGTCTCTCTTCTGATTGGTGATCGCCTGCTGTCACACACCACGGTCTCTCTTCTGACTGGTGATCGCCCGCTGTCAAGCGCCACGGTCTCTCTTCTGACTGGTGATCGTCCGCTGTCACACGCCACGGTCTCACCTCTGACTGGTGATCGCCCGCTGTCAAGCGCCACGGTCTCTCTTCTGACTGGTGATCGTCCGCTGTCACACGCCACGGTCTCACCTCTGACTGGTGATCGCCCGCTGTCACATGCCACGGTCTCTCATCTGATTGGTGATGGCAAGCTGTCCACAGGATTGCTTACATTGCTCAAGCAAGATGTACTTCTGGGAAGTCCCTGGGGCACTTCCTCAAGAGTTGTTTACTGTTCTCAGCTAAAGGCGTTCAAGAAAGGTCAAGAGCCAGGGCTAGGCCCTGGCCTTTTCCCTTACACCCTAAAGACTGGGTTGCTCACTCCAAGGAGTGCAGGTCTTCCTCTGTCATGCAACCATCCTTCCACACCTCACCACGCTTACAGTAAAGAACTTCCTCCTTATATCCAATCTAAACTTCCCCTGTTTAAGTTTTAGCCTGTTGCCCCTTGTCCTATCACTGCAGTCCCTAATGAAGAGTCCCTCCCCCTTCAGACACTGGAAGGCTTCTATGAGATCTCGACGCAGCCTTTACTTCCCCAGGCTGAACAGCCCCAACTTCCTCACCTTGTCTTCATACGCGAGGTATTTCAGTCCCCTGATCATCCTCGTGGCCCTCCTCTGGACTTGTTCCAACAGCTCCATGTCATTTTTATGTTGAGGCCACCGGAAATGTACACAGTACTCCAGGTGAGGTCTCACGAGAGCACAGTAGAGGGGCAGGATCACCTCCTTCAACCTGCTGGTCACGCTCCTTTTGATGCAGCCAAGGGTATGGTTGGCTTTCTGGGCTGCGAGCAAACACTGCTGGCTCATGTCCCCCAAGTCCTTCTTCACAGGGCTGCTCTGAATCTCTTCTCTGCCCAACCTGTAGCTGTGTCTGGGACTGCTCTGACCCAGGTGTAGGACCTTGCACTTGGCATGGTTAAACTTCATAAGGTTGGCATCAGCCCACCTCAGTGTGTCAATGTCCCTCTGGATGGCATTCCTTCCCTCCAGCGTATGAACAAAACCACACAGCTTTTTGTCATCGGCCAACTTGCTGAGGGCGCACTCAATCCCACTGTCCATGTCACTGACAAAGATGTTGAACAAAACCGGTCCCAACACTGATCCCTGAGGGACTCCACTCGTAACTGGTCTCCAGCTGGACATTGAGAGATTGACCACAACTCTTTGCATGCGGCCATTCATCCAGCTCTTTATCCACCGAGTGGTCCATCTATCAAATTGATGTCTCTCCAATTTAGAGACAGGGATGTCATGCGGGACAGTGTCGGATGTTTTGCACAAGTCCAGGTGGATGACACCAACTGCTCTACCCCTGTCCATCAGTTCCATAGCCACATCATAGAAGGGCACCAAATTGGTCAGGCAGGATTTCCCCTTAGTGAAGCCGTGCTGGCTGTCACCAAGCACCTTGTTGTTTTTCATGTGGCTTAGCATGCCTTTCTGGAGAATCTGCTCCAAGATTTTGCCAGGCACAGAGGTGAGACTGACTGGTCTGTAGTTCCCTGCGTGATCCATTTTCCCCTTCTTGAAAATGGGAGTTATATTTCCCCTTTTCCAGTTGTCGGTAACTTCACCTGACTGCCATGATTTTTCAAATATGATGGACAGTGGCTTAGCAGCTTCATTCACCAGCTCTTTCAGGACCTGTGGGTGGATTTCATCAGGTCCCATGGACTTGTGCACATTCATGTTCTTAAGATGGTCTCAAACCAGATCCTTTTCTACAGTGGGCTTGGCAAAATCTTGGAGCAGATTCTCCTGGAAAGCATGCTAAGGCACATGAAAACCAACAAGGTTGGTGGTTGCATCTCCATGCATCCTTGGCATGGACTACCTCAGGAGAGGGTACTTCAAAGACATGCAATACCAGCTGCCTCAGGACCCCCAGATGGATTTCATCAGGTCAGATGGACTTGTGCACGTTCAGGTTCCTAAGGTGGTCTCAAAATAGATCCTCTCCTACAGTGGGCCCAAGGTCTTCCTTCTCACAGTCCCTGCATCTGCCTTTCAAGACATGGGTGGTGTGGTCAGAGCCTTTGCCAGTGAAGACTGAGGCAAGGAAGTTATTAAGACCTCAGCCTTCTCCAAATCCAGGGTAGCCAGTTCTCCTGAGAGCTTCCGGAAAGGGCCCATGTTGTCCCTGGTCTGTTTTTTATTCACAATGTAACTATAGAATACCTTCCTGTTATCTTTCACATCCCTAGCCAAGTTTAATTCTATCTGGGCCTTGGCTTTCCTAACCTGGTCCCTAGCTTCCCGGACAACATCCCTGTACTCTTCCCATGCCGCATGTCCTTGCTTCCACCTTTTATAAGCCTCTTTTTTTTCCACTGAATTTTCCTCAGCATCTCTTTATCCATCCAAGGAGGTCTCCTGGCCCTCCTGCTGCACTTCCTTCTAGTTGGGATGTAACACTCCTGAGCTTGTAGCAGGTGAGTCTTGAATATCAACCAACAGCATTGGGCCCCCCTGCCCTCCTGGGCTATATCTTATAGAATCTTACTGAGCAGGTTCCTGAAGAGGCCAAAGTTTGCTTTCTTGAAGTCCAGGGGAGTGAGCTTTCTGCATGCTCTTCTCACTGTCCTGAGGATCTCAAATTCAATCATCTCATGATCGCTACAACTAAGGCTGCCCTGGAACATCGCATCTCCAACTAGCCCCTCTCTGTTGGTGAGCACGAGGTCAAGCATCACATCTCTTATTGTTGGATTCTCTATTACTTGCAGAAGGAAGTTGTCTTCCACACAATCAAGGAACCTCCTGGATGGCTTCTGCCAGGCCATACCATCCCTCCAACATATGTCAGGGTGGTTGAATTCCCCTATGAGGACAAGGGCCTGTGAGCGTGAGGCTGTTCCTATCTGTCTATAGAGTGCTTCATCCACAGAGTTCCCTTGATCAGGTGGTCTGTAATAGATCCCCACCATAATGTCCCCCACAGCTGTTCTCCCTTTAACCCTGACCCATAAATACTCTGTTGACTGATCACCTGTCCTGGACAGGACATGGAGCTGTTGGAACAAGCCCAGAGGAGGGCCATGAGGATGATCAGGGGACTGAAGCACCTCATGTATGAAGATAGGCTGAGAAAGTTGGGTCTGTTCAGCCTGGAGAAGAGAAGGCTGCGTGGAGACATAGAAGCCTTCTAGTGTCTGAAGGGCCCTATAAGGGTGCTGGGGATGGACTCTTCATTACGGACTCTAGTGACAGGACAAGGGGTAATGGGTTAAAACTTAAACAGGGGAAGTTTAGATTGGATAAAAGGAGGAAGTTCTTTACTGTAAGGGTGGTGAGGCACTGGAATAGGTTGCCCAAGGAAGCTGTGAATGCTGCATCCCTGGCAGTGTTCAAGGACAGGTTGGATGGAGCCTCTGGTGAGATGTTTTAGTGTGAGGTGTCCCTGCCCGTGGCAGGGGGTTTGGAACTAGATGACCTTAAGGTCCTTTCTAACCCTAACTATTCTATGATTCTCTC
Source organism: Neopsephotus bourkii (assembly GCF_033783945.1). Taxonomy (NCBI): domain Eukaryota; kingdom Metazoa; phylum Chordata; class Aves; order Psittaciformes; family Psittacidae; genus Neopsephotus; species Neopsephotus bourkii. The sequence continues at coordinate 13,318 of NW_026901624.1, forward strand.
TGCCAGTATTGCTGAAGTACAGTGTAACAGCTAATGAGAGTGTGCAGCCAGCTGTAACAAACCTGGATGGTAAAATTCTTAATTTGAAAACTGTGGATGCACCTGCTCTTTCTTGGAAAAAGTTACTTATTCCTGTTTAAACGAATATCAGTTGGCTTGAGTTATACAGTAACAAACCTGAAAGCATGCTTGCTTTTCTGAAATCTTCTCTGCTCCTCTTTGCCCTCTGTATGTCAATTGGCTTCATAATAAATATTATGCTTTTATACCAAGCTTGTTTTTTATCTTCAGAACATCAGGGCTGTAGAAGTGCTTATGAAGCAGCTGATATTAAAGGGCTTCTTACCTTAAAGGAGTCTGTCTTTTCAAATCCGAGACTTGCAAAGCTGATGCTGAAATGAAGAATTCCATTTTTAGGAAGTGGGAAACATTGGAGAGCATTGCTTGCTTTGGGAGTATATTTTCCTCCATTGTTGAACAGCCATTTTCAGTGGTGGCTATACTGAAAGCACCTGTGATTTGTAGTAAACACAAGAATAGCTTTATGCAATATTAGACTATTACGGCATGTTAAGTTTTATAAAAGAGTACAAATTTTCCATGTCACGACTCCATCGGCTGTCCCTCTCTATCTTCACTGAAAATACCCTATTGTCCCTGTGGGTAAAATGATGTTTTTTTCAGGTCATGATATTACCAGCATCCCTCCTCCTGCAGCAGACCAGCAGTGGGGTGCTTCTTAGCACATAAATGAATGCTGCAGTCCTGTTTTGTATATGTGCCATGGTACTGGCACAAAAGTGGAGTGGGTGTCAGGTTTACTAGACTGGATCCATTTGAGCTGGTCTGTTGAATTATGTGTCCTTGCTGTTATGGAGGTTCAAAAAAGACACTGATGTGAATAAGCAACCTTTCAAGAAACAAAAGGAAAGAATTAAAATTATAAGATGCTATCAAGACACACCATTGTCCTAATTTTAGAGAGCTAATGGTTTGTTTGTGCACAGAATAAGGAGGATTTCTGTCACTTCAGAAAGTTTAAGCTATATTGGGAAGATGGGTTATTGCAGTGAGACTGTGCATTTTGCTCTGTAGATAGTTCAAAACCCTGTCATTAGTTCTGTCCAGAACATGGTTTTGCTGTTGGACTTTAGGAGTAGATATACTGGTAAAATACATTGCAGTAATTTTATACCTCCTTATATGCTTCCCATTAAACAGCCTAGCTACACCAGTGAGTTGGGTCCTTCAGGTCACAGCTCTTTGGACAGTGTGGAGATGATGTATGCTCATCAGGTGAGTAGAAATAAAAAATAAAAAAATAAACATCGTTAAATATTGTTTTCTACAGAGAGGTGGGGAAAATACAGATCTATGAGTGCAGTGCAAAAGAAGATACAGTATGCAAAGCCTGAAAATATGTGCTTGAAGTTAAAAGCAATTGGAAAATACAGAATTTTAGCCTGGCTTCTTAGAAGTGTCCTCACTTGTCTGCTACAGGGATTTTTTTTTGTCAAAAAGAGATCCTGAACATCATCTATGACTGTAGAAATCACTTATGCATGTAATAATAAACTGAAACTCTTTTCACCTGTAAAAAAAAATATTTTTTAGAATTAATGTCAGTGTGTACTTGTACACAAATGAAGACTTTATAGGGATAGGACAAGGGGGAATGGCTTTAAACTGACAGAGGGGAGATTGAGATGAGATCTTAGGATCTTCCCTGTGAGGGTGGTGAGGCCCTGTCACAGGTTGCCCAGAGAAGCTGTGGCTGCCCCATTCCTGGCAGTGTTCAAAGCCAGGATGGACGGTACTTGGAGTAACCTGGTCTTGTGGAAGGTGTCCCTTCCCATGGCAGGGGGTTGGAACTGGGTGAGCTTTAAGGTCCCTTCCTACCCAAACTATTCTATGATTAATTAATTTCATATCTCCTGTAATGCACCTGCATTAAGGGTCTTCCTTATAGCATAATTATGTCTGTACTTCAAGGCTCTCAACATTATTCCCTGATGTTTTGTGAATATGGGAAGCCCAACCTCTCTAGCAGTACCAGTTCCAGGGGTGCTGGAGTCCTGGAGATCAGGCTGTTTTGGTTTATCAGCAGCCATGAAATGTGTTTTAATTACACTGAAATGATTAACTGTTCTTCATAGATAGTTCAGGCTGTTTCACAGAAACATGGTGAAGTCCACATACATGATTTTACTGATGCTAGATTCTGGTTGCATTGCATATTGTTTGCACACTGAGCATGTCGAAGAAGTAGCAAGTGCAAAAGGGATGTAAAGTACAACAGCACTACCTTTCTAATATTGAGAATTACTATTTTCAGATGTAGCTGGAAGGTCTTTAGGCTGAAAATAGAATAAACAATAGTAGAAGCAGCTAAATAAAGACCAAGATTTAAATCAAAATGGAAGTGTGTATGTATACTGAAGGGCCAGGTTTCTATTCCCATTTCCCTACTTCAGATTTCCCTGAATACTGACAGAAACAGCAAAATCCAGTTTCTTTTATGTTAGCAGGTAGGAGTCTGCCATGCAGGGGAATATCACAGCCATCCAGTGGTTGGGTCTCTTCTGAATCTTTGTCCTCCAACAGTTAGTTGCAATTAGTCAACAGGCTATTCAGCTTGTCATGTCGAATCCCAAAGAGCTGGATTGCTGCCTGCCTTCAGGCTTCAGTGTTGTGGAAGGGCAGTCGGTGCTGATGCATGTTCTTCTTGCATTGGATTAGAGGGGGCTAATGTGGTAGGGAAGCAGAAGGACACTGTTTTTGAAGTCTGGTTCAAATTTTGCTGCTTCAGTTGGTTATGAAGAAGGGGAGCAATATGTACTGTTCAACTTGCTTACTTTCAATATGTTTCAGATTTATATTTATAATGAGAAGATAGTGAATGAATATCTGCAGCCTAAACTGGTGGACCTTTGTGCTGCTGTTGCAGAACTGGATGATAATGTACTGCCAGTAAGTTAGCATAAGGAAATGTATTTTATCTGGTTTCATCTGTGATTAACAGCCTGCTGACACTGGTGGAAAAATACTGATATCGCAAAAAAATATTGCATGGCTTCACAGAAAACACAGAGCCAATACCAGAATTGTCTCTAGTACAGCAGGGCCCACCTGTGATGTACTTGTTCATAGAGAAGATAACACAGTGAAAAAGAAAAGATCCTGGTTTCACCCATCACAAGTGATGAGCTGTTGGGAAAAGAAAAAAACTGCTTTTCATGTTAAATGGGTTCTGTTGTATTTGGTTTTCAAAATGTGATCTCTTAATATCTTTTGAATGTATTTTAGTTGTAGGTGAAGGGTCTTCAATTAGACCCTGATAGAGGTGAAATAGGCTCCCTTATCAAAGTGTAAAGCCCCTAGGATTGACTTTAAACCAGTGATCTGCCTGTTCTTTTTTTCTACTCTTTTAATTGCATTGCTTTGATCCACCACAAAACAAACCCCAAAATGCACAAACCTGGCCACCTTTGACAAATGTCTGGAGGAGAATGCTGTAGGAGGGTCAAGTCATGAAAAACCTTAGCAAATGTGGAAAGCAAAAAGCTGTTCAGAAGCTGAGGGGCAAATGCTTCAATCAGATCTGAATTACAGATGTGTATCTTTGAAGATCTGTGTTCATTTTGCTGGGGATAAGATGGTGAGTTTGAGTCTTCTTGCTGCTTTGAAGCATTGATATCAAACACCTGCCCTTGCTGAAGCTAGCAGTGTTACTTCTCAGAATTTTGCTGTTGCATCAGGGATGCCCTAGTCCTGCAGAGACTGGTATGATCTTGTCCTTGTAAATGAGCAGACTTGAATGGCTTTCAACCTTTTTTCAAAATTGAGTCTTTGCCCAAGAGATCAGTGTCCTTTAGATATTTCTTTGTGCACTTGATAGCACAGCTTTCCAATGGCAGCCAGAGCAATTGCTTACTTGAAAAGCTGATGCTACTGTGGTATTTATTGAGTGGGAATTCTGAACTGGAAGTGTCTGAGCTTGGAGGTTTGGAAATCGGTGTTGATCCTGGGTGATAGTGGAAGGTTGTCATGGTTTAAGCCCAGCTGGTAACTCAGAACCATGCAGCTGCTCGCTCACTCCCCCCTTTCTTCCCTGCTCCCCCAGAGGGATGGGGAGGAGAATCGAAAGAATGTAAATTGCACAGGTTTAGATAAGAACAGTCCAGTAAATAAAGTATAATGCAGAACTACTAATACCACCACTAATAATAATAATGAAAAGGGAAATAACAAGGGGAGAGAATATAAAACTAAAAGGGGAAAGGAAGAAAACAATAAACACAAGTAATGTGCAATACAATTGCTCGTCACCCACCAACTGATAACCAGCTCAACCTGAGCAGCAATATGGGCATTCCAGCTAACTCCCCCCAGTTGATATACTGGCCATGACGTGCTATGGTATGGAATACCCCTTTGGCTCTGTAGGCATAGACCAAGCCCCAGCACATTGCAGTAAGTTGTCCCTCTCTGGTATCGACAGAATGACAGCACACCTTGTCCAAGTGTTCTAATTTTTCCAGATTTCATGCTGGTTTTGGCTGAAATATTTTTGTATATTCTGCAGCTCGGTCAAGGTCTGGGATTGAGAAGTTACCTCTTCTTCCTCTACCTTCAGTTTTTGTACTATTTCCTCTCATTCAGATGTCACCCCCTCTAGCACGTGCATTGGGTCTTCGTCTTCCTTCATTACAAAAGTTGCTCTTCATGCCTCTTGTTTGCTTTTCCCCTTGTTTATAGGGGCAACTGATATTGGCACAGATTGGTCCTTTGGTTCAGCTGCAGTGTCTATCACTGTGGTTGGAGTGGTTGAAGTGCTTGTCACTGGGGTTGGAGTGGGTGCAGTGTCTGTTAGCAGGGTTTGAGTAGCTGCTGTGCTTGTTGCTTTGAATGGATCTGCTGCACTGCCTGTTGCTTTGCTGTCAGATCCAGAGACATCTTTCTCCTGCCCCTTATAGGAGGGGGCTCTGTAGGCATAGGCCAAACCCCAGCATGTTGCAGTGAGTTGTCCCTCTCTGGTATTGCTTGGATGACAGCACACCTTGTGTAAGTGTTCTACTACTTTTCACGATTTCACACTTGTTAAGGGGTGAAGTTCCAAAGCACTGGAGAGGCCCACTGGCCCAGGTGCTTGCCCATATGATTAGTGCTGAACCTGGGTGACAGTGGCAGGTTGTCGTGGTTCAAGCACAGCCAGTAAATCAGAACCACTCAGCAGCTCTCTCACTCCCTCCCTTCTTCCTCCCCGCTCCTGGAGGAATGGAGAGTAGAATCAAAAGAATGTAAACCCCATGGGTTGAGATAAGAACAGTCCAATAACTGAAGTATAATACAAAACTACTACTACTATCACTAATAATAATAATGATAAGGGGAGAGAATATAAAATTACAAGGGGAAAGGAAAAGCCAGTAAACCCAAGTGATGCCCAATACCACCCTGTGGTGATGGCTCACCATTTGCCAACCAATACCCAGCCCAACTCGAGCAGTCATCTGGGTCTTCTGGGTAACTCCTCACAGTTTCTCTACTGGGCATGACATAGAATCATAGAATCATAGAATAGTTAGGGTTGGAAAGGACCTTAAGATCATCAAGTTCCAACACCCCTGCCATGGGCAGGGACACCTTGCTCTAAACCATATTACCAAAGGCCTCGTCCAACCTGGCCTTGAACACTGCTGTGGTATGGAATAGTTCTTTGGCTGGTTTGGGTCAGGTGTCCTGTCTCTACTTCCTCTAGGCTTCTTGTGCCCCTCCTCACTGGCAGAGCATGAGAGACTGAAATTCCTTGATTGGGTGTCCTGGGTTCAGCAGTAGCAGTCATTTTTTCTCATTCTTGGTAGCTGGTGCATTGCTGCGTTTTTGACTTTCAGCCTGGGAATGGTGCAGATGGCACTGATGTTTTTAGTTACTGCTCAAATGTTTGGTCTGGCCAAGGTCTTTCTGAGCCTCATGCTCTGCCAGGGAGGAGGGGGAGGCCAGGAGGAAGCAGAGACAGGACACCTGACCCAAGCTAGCCAGAGGTATTCCATACCACAGCACATTGTGCTGGGGGAGGTAACTGGGAGTTACCCAGAAAGGCACGGGCTCTCTTTTGGGGTGGGTCTCGTTTCGGCGGGTGGTATCGTATTATCTTCCCTTGTTATTTTCTCATATCATTATTATCATTGGTGGTAGCAGTAGTGATTTGTGTTATACCTTAGTTATTGGACTGTTGTTATCTCAACCCGTGGGAGTTGCATTCTTTCAGTTCTCCTCCCCATCCCTCTGGGAGCGGAGGGGGGGGGGAAGGAAAGAAAGAGGGAGGAGGGGGGGAGTAGGTGAACAAGCTGTGTGGCTTGGTTTAAACCACGACATTGGGGTAAGCATTACTTAGCAACAACTAAAATATTGGTGGGTTATCAGCTTTGTTCTTAGACTAAGGTTGAAAACACAGCACTACATCAGCTACTAAGAAGGAGAAAAATAACTTATAGATGAACCTAAGACATTATTATAACAAGATTGTTCTAGAAACGTTATTGAAGGCACTGTCATTTTCATTACAAACTTTTTAATGATACACAGCATAATTGACTTGTGGTTTTAATCACAGCTGTTAAAAGGTACTGTGCCTGCATATTTGACAAGCAGTGTGCAAAAAACAAAGTCTAAGAACGCTTTATTGATTCATTTCTGTAAAATTTTCTACAAGAAGGTACAAGAAATATAATTACAGAGAACATTATAACAGTTCTTCATGATAAAGATGAAAGTCTCTCCTGAAAGACTTCATGGTACAACAACCTGCTTCCTTTTTCGTTATTCACCCAAAGTATTCCCAAATCTTTGTGAGCTCTCTTTTTCATAGAATCATAGAATCATAGAATAGTTAGGGTTGGAAAGGACCTCAAGATCATCAAGCTCCAACCCCCCTGCCATGGGCAGGGACACCTCACTATAAACCATATTACCTAAGGCCTCATCCAACCTGGCCTTGAACACTGCCAGGGATGAAGCATTCACAACCTCCCTGGACAACCTATTCCAGTGCCTCACCACCCTAACAGGAAAGAATTTCCTCCCTATATCCAATCTAAACCTCCCCTGTTTAAGTTTTAAACCATTACCCCTTGTACTACCACTACAGTCCCTAATGAAGAGTCCCTCCCCAACATCCCTATAGGCCCCCTTCAGATAATGGAAGGCTGCTATGAGGTCTCCACGCAGCCTTCTCTTCTCCAGGCTGAAGGGCCCCAACTTTCTCAGCCATTCTTCATATGGGAGGTGCTCCAGTCTCCGGGTCATTCTCGTAGCCCTCCTCTGGACTTGTTCCAACAGATCCATGTCCTTTTTTTGTTGAGTACACCAGAACTGTACACAGTACTCCAGGTGAGGTCTCACGAGAGCAGAATAAACGGGCAGGATCACCTCCTTCGACCTGCTGGTCACGCTCCTTTTGATGCAGCCCAGGATATGGTTGGCTTTCTGGCCTGCAAGCGCACACTGCTGGCTCATGTTCATTTTCTCATTGACCAGCACCCCCAAGTCCTTCTCCGCAGGGCTGCTCTGAATCTCTTCTCTGCCCAGCCTGTACCTGTGCCTGGGATTGCTCCGACCCAGGTATAGGACCTTGCATTTGGCATGGTTAAAATTCATGAGGTTGGAATCAGCCCACCTCACAAGCAAGTCAAGGTCCCTCTGGATGGCATTCCTTCCCTCCAGCGTATCAACCGAACCACACAGCTTGGTGTCATCGGCAAACTTGCTGAGGGCGCACTCAATCCCACTGTCCATGTCAGTGACGAAGATGTTAAACAAGACCGGTCCCAACACCGATCCCTGAGGGACACCACTCGTTACTGGTCTCCAGCTGGACATTGAGCCATTGACCACAACTCTTTGTGTGCGGCCATCCAGCCAGTTCTTTATCCACCGAGTGGTCCATTCATCAAATTGATGTCTCTCCAATTTAGAGACAAGAATGTCGTGTGGGACAGTGTCAAACGCTTTACACAAGTCCAGGTAGATGACATCAACTGCTTTACCGCCGTCCATCAGTTCTGTAGCCCCATCATAGAAGGCCACCAAATTGGTCAGGCAGGATTTCCCCTTGGTGAGGCCATGCTGGCTGTCACCAATCACCTTGTTGTTTTTCATGTGCCTGAGCATGCCTTTCAGGAAAATCTGCTCCAAGATTTTTCCAGACAGAGAGGTGAGACTGACTGGTCTGTAATTGCCTGGAAAATGCATTTTCCCCTTCTTGAAAATGTGGGTTATATTTCTCTTTTTACAGTCATCGGGAACTTCACCTGACTACCATGATTTTTCAAATATGATGGCCAGCGGTTTAGGAACTTCATTCGCCAGCACCTTCAGGACCCGCGGATGGATTTTATCAGGACCCATGGACTTGTGCACGTTCAGATTTTTAAGATGGTCTCGAACCAATTCCTCTCCTACAGTGGGCCCAAGGTCTCCATTCTCACAGTCCCTGCATCTGCCTTCCAAGACATGGGTGGTGCCATCAGAGCCTTTGCTAGAGAAGACCAAGGCAAAGAAGTCATTCAGAACCTCAGCCTTCTCCAAATCCTGTGTATCTAGTTCACCTGAGAGCGTCCTGAGGGGGCTTACGTTCTCCCTAATCTGTTTTTATATTTGCTATGTACCTGTAGATCCCCTTCCTGTTATCCTTAATATCCCTAGCCAAGTTTAATTCTAACTGGGCCTTAGCTTTCCTAACCTGGTCTCTAGCTTCCCAGACAATAACCCTGTACTCTTCCCAGGCTGCCTGTCCTTGCTTCCACTTTCTGTAAGACTCTTTTTTCATTTGAATTTTCCTCAGGAGCTCCTTATCCATCCAAGGAGGTCTCCTGGCCTTCGTGCTGCACTTCCTTCTAGTTGGGATGCAATACTCCTGAGCTTGTAGCAGGTGATCCTTGAAGACCAACCAAGTGTCTTGAGCCCCTTCACTTCTTTCTGAAGTGAAGAAGTAGCAGTCAGATAAAAAATGGCTCATCTACCCCAATATTAACACACCCGTAAAGAGGCTGTCATCCTGCACTTTTATTACATGTTTAAATTCACGTGTGTAAAATCTTGACCTAGAGATATAAAGTGCAAGAAATATCAGCCAGTGCTTATTGTCACTATGCTTTTGCTGTGATTGTGAACCTATTAAATTGATTTGTGTTCATCTTTCCTCATGCAGGGAAAAATGGCTTTCATGTCTTTTCTGACAGTGTTTATTTATTTTTTTCCCCTTAGACTGTCTCCTGCTGTTACCATAAAAGTTGGAGAAACTCTCTAAGACAGGATTTAGAGTTTTAGAAAGCAGCATTCTTAATTGCAGCACTGGCTGCACACGCGAATCATTTCACAAAGGTGAGTGCACCGGATGCTTGCCAGCAGCAGCTCTATATTTAGCGTACTCATGCATATTCACAGATTTTACAGAGAATTACATATTCAAGAGAAGTCCAGGAACTTATCCTAATTACGCATGCTCTTTCTTGCTGACTGGGAGTCTCTGGAGGTCACCAGTAGTCTTCCTCACTGTGTTTACTGGATGACCTCAGTGCTCGCGCATGCTCACAAGGCCCTAGTGCTGAGTTAGCAGTTGGTATGCTCTTGCTTCTGTTCTGTTCCACTCTTGATCCACGTTGGTGCCACTCTGATATCTTGAAGGCTGGCATCCTTGGTCTTATTTACTGTCTCCTTAGTTGTTATCAGTCCAGCAATGTTCCTTCCCCCATCAGCCAAACATTACTTTCTCTCTGTGTTAGCAAGTTAGAACAGTTTGCCCTATTCTACTATGTTAGTTTAAAGACACACACACTATTGTTAGTTAAAACCTATGATTTAAGCCTACACTGTCACAGAAAATAAACTGCATCTTCACTACAGACAAACTGTGAGAAATAACACTGACCCCTACAAAAGGGCTGTTTATTATTTGCCATTGTGACATAACAGACAACCAGAGTGAAGTTTCTGATAAAACAGAAGATTATCTTTGGCTAAAGTTAAGTGTGGTGTTTGGGTTGTGTTAGTATTTGTTCTTTTCTTTAAGAACAGGTCTAAATGGTATTGCATTTCTGCAGTGCTCTGCTAACCTCCCTGCTTCTAGGTGGGGTGTTCTGCATCAGTGTATTGCATATGACTTGACCTTGGGGATAGTGAAAAGCTGGGAACCTGAATCACAGAGCTGCTCCGTTAGCATCTGTGCTCTCAGGTGTTAATTTGGGGACATTTGTCTTTGGAAGTGTCGTGTTCTATATCTGACACTGCTCTTTGTCAGCTCTTTTTACAAGTAGTGTTAGCTTACTGCAGTGAGGATCTTTTTGAATTTTCCTTTCTGGATGAATTATGGCTGAAATGTTGGTGTCCTTTGGAAGAAAACACTGTGTCCTAGGTTCAGCTATAGCAGTCATTTTTCTCCTTCTTATTAGCTGGTGCGGTGTTTTTGACTTTCAGCCTGGGAACAACCTTGTTGACACCGATGTTTTTAGTTGCTAAGTAATGTTTACTCTGACCAAGGACTTTCTCAGTCTCATGCTTTGCCAGGGAGAAGGGGAAGCTGGGAGGAAGCAGACAGAACACCTGACCTAAACTAGACTAAGGGGTGTTCCATGCCACAGCACATCATGCCCAGTATAGAAACTGGGGGGAGTTACCTGGAAGGCCAGATTGCTGCTCAGCTTGGGCTGGGTATCAGTCAGTGAGTGGCGAGCAATTGTATTGCACATTACTTGGGTTTATTATTGTTTTTTTCCTTTCCCCTTTTAGTTTTATATTCTCTCCCCTTGTTATTTCCCTTATCATTATTATTGGTGGTATGTTCCAGATTCATAGGATTCCCATGTACAAAGACTGAACACCAAACAAAATGTAAACAGTCAAATGCTCTAGTCTATTTATTCAGGTATTAATGTGAAGCAAATATATATATATATTCATGCGAAGCAATTTTACATACATACCAACCCCTGGTTGAATGGGATACCGCTGAGCAGGAGAAGGAGATGGAGCATTTTGCCCAGTTGGAGGGGTGGTAGGCAGTTCGTCATCAGGGCATCGCCTGAGTCAAGATGCGCATCTGGCCTTCTCATCTGTCCGTCCCTGCACAGGTCCTTATATCCTCCCTTGGGTTGGAGTGGAAAATTACCAGTTGCAACATCAGCACACACGTGGCCAGCGTGTGAACAGATGTTTACTGGCATAAGACTCCCTTTTCCTAACAGCGGTGTTCGCTCCCCTGTTTTCAAGGTTATGTTCCCACAGCCCATGTGTCCTGGGTTTAGCAGTAGCAGTCATTTTTTCTCCCTCTTGGTAGCTGGTGCAGTGCTGTGTTTTGACTTTCGGGCTGGGAACAAAGTTGATAAAAATTATGTTTTGGTTTGGCCAAGGACTTTGTGAGCCTCATGCTCTGCCAGGGAGGAGGGGAAGCCGGGAGGCAGCAGAGACAGGACACCTGACCTAAACTGACCAAAGAGGTATTCCATACCCCAGCACGTCATGCCCAGGGGGGAACTGGGAGTTACCCGGAAGGGGAGGGGGGCTGCCAGGTCGGACTCGTTGTTTGGCGCGTGGTATCGTACTCCTTTCCCTTGCTATTTGCTCTTATTGTTGTCGGTGGTAGTGGTGGTGATTTGTATTGTACATTAGTTGCTAGACGGTTCTTATCTCAGCCCGTGGGAGTTGCATTCTTTCGATTCCTCCCCATCCCTCTGGGAGGGGGGAAGGGGGGGGGCAGCCCCTGGGGAAGGGGGGGACTAACGTGGGCCTCGATTGCTTCCAGCCTGGCACCACTCACTGAGAGTGAGTGCACAAGTTATCTGGCTTGGTTTAAACCACGACACCATGCCAAACAGTACTTTACTACTTTTGTGTGTTTCATCATGGACCATTATCTATTGTCCCTGACATATGCCACCCCGTGGTCCGTAGTTGGAACACACCAATATTTTACCATCTATACTAGAGTTTTATATAATATACTGTCTAAAATTGAATGGATTAGCGCTAAAAGACAAGGAACACAACATAAAATACATAAAAACCCAATACCTATTGCCACTAATAATATAACAGCTTTTCACAGCCATTTCCACCCCCACGTCCATTCCCTGAAAGAGGTTCCACCCAGTGTTTTCTGATAGGTGGCTAGTGAAGGTCTTTAACTTTTCTATTTGTGCATATATTGAACTAGAGTGGTCACTTAAATTCATGCAACATAACCTGTCAGTCTTCACACCCATGCTTATGTAATGAAAGCAAAAAGCAATCGCTGCCCTATTTTGTTTTCCATGATCAAGGCAGTGAGCACTTTGGCTTCAGTTCTTCGCAAATTTTTAACAAGTCTCCAGATGACATGGAGGGAAAGCAAAGCAAAGCAAAGCAGTGATGTCCAGGCTCCAAAAACAAGGTTTCACTAATGCATTGTTCTGATGTACTGGAAGTCTTGGGAATCTGGAGATATGTATTTTTACTTCCAGAGACACAGTCCTTGGCTTTCCTTATCCTCTTCTCTGCTTAAGGAATATTAAATCACACAAGAGCAGCTTCTTGACATTAGCCTTTGAGAACAGAAGATTACTTATTACTTATTATTACTTATAATAGTTTTGCTTTTTTTTACTGTGAGGATGATGAAACATGCTTTAGATGATCCTGCTTGAGCAGGGGATTTGGACTAGATCAACTCTCATGCAAAACACAGGCTTCTTGGCCTGTTCTTCCCTCCTGGATGGCCCTCTTATAATAGAGGAGACCATCCCTCACATCAAGGTCTGGCATGGCATGTGTCCCCACCACTTCACGCCTGCTGGGTTGCAGCTAGCAGCAGAGGTAAAGGTTCTTGGTGGCAAACACAGATGCCACCCCAGTCTTGCCCTTGACTATGGTAGGAGGCATTTGGCCAACCTCAGTCCTTGCACCTTGTAGCCAAGGCAGTTTCATCTGCTTCATCCAGTAACAAATCGCTACTATAGCAAAGCACACACACTTACATTAGCAGTATAACTACTACAGGGTGCAGCAGCATGTTGAAGATGCTAGTGGCAGTGGGGGACCAGCCAAAGAAAATTTCCCACCAGTGGGGTTCTCCCACCCTCTTAAGTTGTTCCATTACCTGCTTTATAACACTAACATCATATTAGAATCTTTCTGGCTTCTGCCTTAGCATTTTCTAGCAGCTGCTGTAAATTTGCATGCTCTAACATTTCTTTTACAAGTGACAAATCCATACAATACAAGGTGTAGTCTCTTATTAGGAACTGGCTAGTAAATACGGGTGGTTTATACACAAAATCACAGCTGCTAATAATAGTTACATTGCAAGTACACATATTAGAGTTGGTAAACAGGGTCTGGTTATAAACTTCTTTGATTTACATGTATTTACAGCAGAATTAGCTACGATGATTGTTAAGTAAGCCATTGACTGGAGAAGGCTTCACGCCTACAGCGCTCATCACAATACTTGTAGTTTGATGCAGACATTTCAGTTGCCCCCAAGTGATGTTTTGTGAATCATTCCTTTTTTTCTTCCTCTGTCTCATTCTGCTCAGGGTTTCAAGGTCAGCTCCTGCAGGTGAGGCATTGGGTTCCTCAGCTTGTCTGTCCAGCTCATGGTATGGCTTGACAAACCCTGTAGGCGGCCACCACCAACCTGTAGGTAGGACACAAACATACCCCCTCCCCCAGGTTATCAGTTCCACTGGCCCTTCCCATTTCTGTGGGCCCAAAGGATCACAATACCACATTTGCCTTTAAGCCATGAGGAATTACACCCATGGCAAATGAGGACTGAGCTGTTGACTGACAGTCAGGGAAAGACCTGACAATTTGCTTTTCTTGAGAAGAAGACAGGTTAAGGTGTTTCTTTAAAACAGAGGTATTCTGATGAAAAAAGAATGTGAAGCAGCTGCAGAATTAAACTGCACAATGTTAAGAGTCAAGGAGTGTGCTGTGTCATTACCCACAGTTAAAGGGCCAGGCAGGTTGGAATGCGACCTCATATGACCAATAAAAACAGAATAAGTAATGCAACAGCCAATACAGGAGCTCTATGAGCCTCAACACCGACATCCTCTTATGCCCCAACAAACTCATCAATGTCTGTAAATTTTTCCTCTTGACTGGGGCTAATGCAGTCCCGCAATCCCCACCTGCACTCTCATATGCTAGCCAAAATAGAAGTGCACAAGCAACCCTGTGACCATCAGTCTGCCTTTGTATAACATTGTCCAATCGGTCTATAAAAGACGCATAGGGCTCCTGAGACCCGGGCGGGGCCCCCCCCCCAAGCACACCCGTAAAAAAAGTAGTCTTCCCCCACCGCCCCGATCCAGGCACTCACCTCCAGGCCTGAGCAGCCACACAGACGGCCCACTGGAATACCAGAGTGTTTAGATCTGAGCTATGAAGCCAAACAGAAACCGCATTAATCACAGTGACTGTATTCAGTCACTATAAATTCCATTCTATAAACAATCACTCCTCAGGCTGTTTCCCAGCCCGACCTTGCACCCATGCACACAAACACTCCCTGGCCTGCTCAAGACCCAGGTGCACTATCAGCAATTCTTCTTTTTCTTTAATCATCCACATAGCAGGAGCAGGACAGCTTGCAGTTTTTTATATCTCCTCCTTTCCACCTTTCCTCTTATCGTGAGCCGTTTTGTCCAAGCCCAGGCCTGGTATATCCCCTAATTGGCTTAGTTTTTCAATCATTTGTTCAATGGGGTCTCCTTGTTCTGATAGTAGTATAGGTATAAGGCATGCCTTCAATGCTGGTGGACATCCCTCTAAAAGTGTGTTGCGTATTTTGGGAATTAAGGGCTGTTGCATATAATGCTCGGGAGATCGTACTAAGACAGGTAGTTTCATGCCCTCTGCTTTAAGCAATTGGCAGGCTTGCCGCAGATTGGTCCACTCTTTATCCGCAGGCGGCCATTCACCATCATTAGTATATCGATCTAACGTTCCCTCTCCAGCTACTGCAATCATGGTGACACATTGGTCCCTTATGTCACGTAACGCTGATTGTACATACAGTTCAGAGGTGAGTCCCATGACTTTTTTCGCATCTACTCCATCTAGTAGTAACACAGTATCAGCTCCTTCCTCCATGAGGCAAACCAGCCAGTTCTGGGGTTTCTCTCCTGGTCTCTGCTTGTATTTATCCAATAAGTTACTAATCTCCTTGGGACTAAAATCTGTCAATTCGTCTGTTCTTACTTATCCGTTTGCCCTGGTAATCATCTTACATTTAAACACAGGAGCTGCACAGGCTTCTTCCTTTTTCACATCTGCCTCATCTTCAGTATTTGATTCTGACTCACTGGTACCCCAAAAATCTCCATTCCATGTCTCTGGGTCCCAGTTGGGATCAGACACATGGACCTGTGGCCTCACTGCCTTCTTATCTTTTTTATTGCTCCAGTTTTTAGCGACGTGAAGAGTATATTTTTCTGCTAGGGTGTCACATTTTTTCCCAAGTCTCTCACCCTGCTCTGCAGCAGCACTTCTATTTCTAGCTCAGAATGTAAATATGCTACTTATTGCTCCAACTCTGTGTTCTTATCTATCATGCCTTTGTAGGAAAGCAGCAAGCAGCCTGTCATGTGCCCAGCATAACTCAGTCGCTCCTTAGAGAGGGTGTGGGGGGTTTCTACAAACTCACCCCAATACTTTAACACTCCCATGGGGTCCTTAGCTCCTCATGGTTCAGGTCCTACATTAGTGCAAGTCTCTATTTTATCCCACAACCTGCTCCACATTTTCTGCATCCACCCCAGCCTTTCCACAGGAGGAGCCATGGCCTGAGGCTCTTTCCTATGAAACATAGTGATAGTATATTACACAAAAACCTTAAAGCGACCCTGACAGCACACACACACACATACAGACCAAGCCCTCTTTTCACATACACAAAGAACAGCAACTCCTGGTGCAGCTACACACTCAGCTGACCAACCCCTGTTCTCAGTCCACAGTGTTTGTATTACGAGAATCCCATACTCATCGCCAATTATGTTCCAGGCTCTTAAGATTCCCATGTACAAAGACTGAACACCAAACACAATGTAAACAATCAAATGCTCTAGTCTATTTATTCAGGTATTAATGCGAAGCAAATATATATATATATATTAATGCGAAGCAATTTTACATACATACCAACCCCTGGTTGAATGGGATACCGCCGAGCAGGAGGAGGAGATGGAACATGTTGCCTGGTCAGAGTGGTGGTAGGCAGTGCATAGTCAGGGCATCCCCTGAATCAAGATGTGCATCTGGACTTCTTACCTGTCCATCCTTGCACAGGTCCTTATATCCCCCCATGGGTTGGAGTGAAAAATTACCAGTTGCAACATCAGCTCACACATGGCCAGCGTGTGAACAGATGTTTACTGGCGTAAGACTCCCTTTTCCTAACAGCGGTGTTAACTCCCCAGTTTTCAAGGTTATGTTCCCACAACCCATGCCAAACAGTACTTTACTATTTTTGTGTGTTTCACCATGAACCGTCACTGACACATGGTATCAGTAGTAGTTTTGTGTTATACCTTAGTTCCTGGAGTGTTTTCATCTCAACCTGTGGGAGTTACATTCTTTTGAATCTCCTCCCCATCCCTCTGGGAGCAGGGGGAGGAAGAACAGGGAGAGTGAGGGAGCAGCTATGTGGTTCTGAGTTCCCAGCTGGGCTTAAACCATTGCAGCTATTGCGCCCAACAAGGGGCACAAAGTTTTGAGATAGCAACAGATCAGACCAAAGCGTGTCTAATTGTATTTGTGATAAGCATTCATTATTTTGGATTTATAGTCACTCGTCACAATGCTTATTTATTGGCTCTCAAAGTTGTTGCACTTGATATCAGTGTTTCAGCATGTCATGCCTTACTTACAGCCAGAATTTGCTGTTTTAGTGTTTATTGTCTAGGGGGCCTGGGCTAAGGTTCTTGTTTTGCTGCACTTTATGATAATGGCTTTTAATACAATAGACTCATTGATCATGAAACTGTTCTGGCTAGCTTTCCCAGTGTGGTCATTACTTCTATACTCGGTGGTATACAATGGAAGTGTTTAGCACATACACATCTTTTTTTTCTCGCCTTGGGATGTAAGCCTTTGAAGGAGACATTCCCTTACTCCCCCAGCTCCCCTACCAGATTATTTACAGCATCATTTAAGAGTTCTGAAGGTTTTGGATGGCCTTTAGGTACACTTCAGACCTGCCTGCTGATTGTGATGGGAATCATCATGTTGGCACACATACAGAGTGTGTTTTACCCACAATCATTTCATCTGATCTTGAAAGTTAAGCAGGGTTGTGTTTGGGTCTTGTCTAGGGTTAGAGGATGATATAGGAGGACCAAGAGATTTTCTCCGAGGCTGGACAGTCATGAGTGGCAGGGTGTGAGAGATGATAATATGGGCATGTATCTAGGCAGGTGAGCCCCTCCAGTGGTTTGGAATTTCACCACTGAACAAGTGCAAAATCCAGAAAAACTAGTAAAACACTTAAATGAGGTGTGTTGTCATACCAGAGAGGGCCAAATCATGGCAATGTTCTGGGTCTTGGCCTATGCTTACAGAGCCCTATTCAACATTATCCAGCACCTTCAATGAAAAAAAAAAGTCTCTGGATCTGATGGCAAACAAACAGACAACGCAGCTACTCCAGCTCCAAGCACAGCAACTACACCAACCCCAGTGACAAGTACACCAGCTACTCAAACCCTGACAGCAACAGACAGCGCAGCTGCTGGTGATACTCAACCGCCAAGCACAGTGGCTGCACCAACCTTAACAAGAGATACTGCAGCTACTTCAACCACAGTGACAATCACTGCAGCTGAACCAGAGGAGCAATTTCTGCCAATATCCTGCCTCAGTTCTGGAGGAATGGGTGCATAAATTGAAGAAAACAAAGGTTGAGGACGATCATCCCATGAAAGCTGCAGCTTCAGTGTCTGGTGAGCGGTTTCCCAGACGGAGTGGAAGAGTTGATTTTTCTCCAGCTCCTGTGATAAAGAAGACTAAATCCAGTCTACAAGATGTAAGTGAACAAACTTGTGATGACTATTAGAAAGGCCCTGCTTCCAGCCAGGTGGAGGTGAGGGATAATCGGGTTTACTGGACTGTGTGGATCAGATGACCTGACACATCAGTCCACAGGCTTTAGTAGATATTGGTGCACAGTGCACCCTGATGCCATCACACTGTCAATGGGTGGAACCCATCTATATTTCTGGAGTGACAGGAGGATCCCAAGAGTTGACTGTACTGGAGGCTGAAATCAACCTGACTGGGAGAAAGTGGCAAAAGCAACCCACTGTGACTGGTCCAGAGGTTCCATGCATCCTCTACCTCAGGAGAAGGTACTTCAAACAAATAAAATGCATAAGTCTCTGGGAAAATCGAATGATACAATGGGCTGTTAAAAACTACACTGAGAGCAATGGGTGGTGGGACTTTCAAACATGGGGTCACACATTTAGCAAAAGCCACTTGGTTGGTCAACATGATGGGATCTGCCAACAGGGCTGGCCCAGCCCAGTCAGAACTTTTACATACTGTAGAAGGGCATAAAGTTTCTGTGGTTCATATAAAGAATTTGCTGGGGAAGACAGTCTGCGTTATTCCTGCTTCAGGTAAAGGCAAACCCCACTCATGGGATTGCTTTTGCTCAGGGACCTGGATATACTTGGTGGGTAATGCGGGACTATTTCACGGACACCCCCTTTTCGTGGGGAAAGAGCTTGCGTGCCCTTGTGAGGTTGGGAGCTATGCTGGTGGTGTCTTACGCCTCCAGTAGGGTCTCCCATGCCAGACAGGTCTCAACTGAAGTGTCAGACAAAGTGTGTCCATGGGCAGGATGGGCTCACTAGCCTTCGGGCAACCATCCTAGGAGAATGACAGCTGTAACTTGAAACCCGGGCAGATGGAGCTCGTCTAGCCTTGTAAGGCCATCCATCTAAGAGAAGGACACTCTAACCAAACCTACGACCTGAGGACTTTGCTGTCACTGTCCAAGATCACTAGGCCCAGGCAGATAAACTTCAGGTGCAAAGGGTGGGGCCAGTTCCACACACACTGTGACTCACCTAAAAAATCCACTGCGCAGGGCGGAAGGGTTTACTCACACTTACAAAAGCATGGGTAAAGCCCTTCCCAAATCTTTATTCGCGAAGTCAAGCCATCAGACTCGATTACCTTTAAATGTAAATGTATTCTTGTGTTCCTGTGGTATGAAACCAGCAATCTTAGTTATAAAATAAATTCTTCTAGTGAGACAAAGGGGCACAAAATCACAAAATGGAATATAGAAACCTTTAGAATTAGTTTTAAGTAATGTTAAGTTTGATGGCTTTGTATCAGTAGCAATGGAAAATTACTGGGGTGCATGATACATAGAGAAAAAAAATAGAGTACAGCTAGAGAACATACTGAGAATTCTCACAAGATAAATCGTTATAGTTGACATAGTTTTAAGAAAAACAGTCTAGAAGAACAGGACACAGGGATAAGGAGTATCTGGGAACCGCAGGTGTCCAGGATGGGCTACAGTTAAACTAACTGATAAGTAGGAGGATGGGAGGATTATTATGTCTCTGGTGCTAACGAACCAATTAAATTGGTATGAGCATCTACTGCGTGTGCTTCAAAGACTGCCAGAAGTGATGAAGATTGTTGGAAGAATTAAACGACCCTCAGAGACCACCACAACTCTGTACGCATGTGGGGAACTCTCTGGAAAATTATGTAATCCATACTTAGCCTCATGAATATGTATGTATGCCCAGTGACTATATAAGGATGGCTTGTGTGGCAATTGGGGGACACACGTTAGGAGGAGTTATCCCCCGTGTCTCCTGGTGCCGCAATAAAGAATACCTGCTTGTCAGCTTGAAAACTTTGTTGGCAAGTTTGTTCCTGGAGTTTTCTCCGAATCACTAGATGATATAGATTTCACTTATGTGTCTTGCCAGTGTACACAAGAAGCATCCCTGGAGACCCTGGCACATTGTATGCTGACGTCTTTTGTGCTTTCTTCTCCTCTGTAATGTGTCATCAGCAATTAAAGTAATTTAGAATTTGATCTGTTATCTGGGTCATCTTGAATGAATGAGAGTCTGCAGATGTCTCAGTGCTGAGTCTGGGAGAAAGTCTCACAAGAGCCCTTTCTATTTTTGACATGTCCCTTTTGCCTGTTCCCATGGAAATATACAGGCCATTCTAATAATAATCCAACATTTAAAATATTCATTGCCTTGACAGAATATTAAGGAGGTTTTAACATTCTGATTTCTCTCCTTTTGTTTTTGTCTCACTTCTTTAGCCTAGAGTGAAAGACAAGTTTACAAGTGACACAAAACCCATTATCAACAAAGTGGCTTCTGTAGCAGAAAATAAAGGATTGTTTGAAGAAGCTGCAAAACTCTATGACCTTGAAAAGGTAAATATCTTCTGTGTGCTGCCTTAAATATGTGCCTGGTTCACCATTTTTTCCCCAAACATTTTCCCTGTGATTAGGAGGTTAAATTTAATTTCAGAGATTGAATTGCCTTTACTCCATCCCTGGCAGTGTTCAAGGCCAGTTTGGACAGGGCCTTGAGCAACCTGGTCTAGTGGAAGGTGTCCTTGCTCATGGCATGGTGGTGGAACTAGATGATCTTAAGGTCCTTTCCAACCCAAACCATTATATTATTCAAGTGGATTTTTTCTGCTGCTGTTAAAGCAGAGCCGTTGGCTGCATGGAGCAGGGTTTTGGTAAGCAATTCCAGGTGGTTTGCACTCCAACAGCAGCATTATGTTGCTCATAGCTAGCATGACCTTGACCCTTTACAGGAGGGAGTCATCCCTGAGCTTGCATTAGGCACCACTGCATGACACCTTTCTGCTTTTTCTGTGATATTAAAACACCAAGTCCCATAGTGTTCCTTTTATCTGTGTGTAACTTTGATATCAACAGAATCCTGACAAAGTTTTAGAACTGATGAACAAGCTTCTCACTCCCGTCATTCCCCAGATCAGCACTCTCCAGTTTAACAAGGAGCAGTTGAAGAACATGGCCCATTCCATTGCTGAGAGGTAAGACAAGGTGGGGGTATTAGTTCCTGACTTTTTGCTGCTAGGACTGTGGCATCCCCAGTCATGTATTTGGGAAGACAGAGAAGAGGTCAGAATTGACCCTGTCCTGCTCATTACAGCTTGCAGTACTGAAACCAGAAACATAATCTTCAGGGGCAAGGTAGGTAAATTCAGCAAAAAGCTTTATCTGTAGGTGAATCAGGAAAAGGGAATTGCAGGATTGCCAGCTGGAGACAATCTATTAAGGAGCCATAAATATAGTGCATTGTATGTTTCAGATTATTTTTAAAGTTAAATAGGCAGATAGGAAAAGCCTCACGCTCACAGGCCCTCGTTCTCATGGGTGACTTCAATCACCCTGACATCTGTTGGAATGATGGTACGGCCCGGCACAATCAATCCATGAGGTTCCTCGATTGTGTGAAAGAAAATTTCCTTCTGCAAGTAATAGAGGAACCAACAAGGAGAGGTGCCATGCTTGACCTTGTGCTAACCAACAGGGAAGGGCTCGTTGGAAATGTGGCGCTCCAGGGCAGCCTTGGATGCAGCGACCACGAGATGGTTGAATTTGAGATCCTTAGGACAGTGAGAAGAGCGTGCAGCAAGCTCACTGCCCTAGACTTCAAAAAAGCAGTCTTCAGCCTCTTCAGGAGCCTGCTTAGTAAGGTTCCGTGGGATATAGCCCTAGAGGGCAGGGGGACTCAAGACTCTTGGTTGGTCTTCAAGGATCACCTGCTACAAGCTCAGGAGTGTTGCATCCCAACTAGAAGAAAGTGCAGCAGGAGGGCCAGGAGACCTCCTTGGATGGATAAGGAGCTCCTGAGGAAAATTCAAATGAAAAAAGAGCTTTATAGAAAGTGGAAGCAAGGACAGGCAGCCTGGGAAGAGTACAGGGATGTTGTCCGGGAAGCTAGAGACCAGGTTAGGAAAGCTAAGGCCCAGTTAGAATTAAACTTGGCTAGGGATATTAAGGATAACAGGAAGGGATTCTACAGGTACATAGCAAATAAAAAACAGATTAGGGAGAACGTAGGCCCCCTCAGGAAGCTCTCGGGTGAACTAGCTACACAGGATTTGGAGAAGGCTGAGGTTCTGAATGACTTCTTTGCCTCGGTCTTCTCTAGCAAAGGCTCTGACCGCACCACCCATGTCTTGGAAGGCAGATGCAGGGACTGTGAGAATGGAGACCTTGGGCCCACTGTAGGAGAGGAATTGGTTTGAGACCATCTTAAAAATCTGAATGTGCACAAGTCCATGGGTCCTGATGAAATCCATCCGCGGGTCCTGAAGGAGCTGGCGAATGAAGTTGCTAAGCCGCTGGCCATCATATTTGAAAAATCATGGCAGTCAGGTGAAGTTCCCGATGACTGGAAAAAGGGAAATATAACCCCCATTTTCAAGAAGGGGAAAATGGATGACCCGGGGAATTACAGACCAGTCAGTCTCACCTCTGTGCCTGGCAAAATCTTGGAGCAGATTCTCCTGGAAGGCATGCTAAGGCACATGAAAAACAACAAGGTGCTTGGTGACAGCCAGCATGGCTTCACCAAGGGGAAATCCTGCCTGACCAATTTGGTGGCCTTCTATGATGGGGCTACAGAACTGATGGACAGCGGTAAAGCAGTTGATGTCATCTACCTGGATTTGTGTAAAGCGTTCGACACTGTCCCACACGACATTCTTGTCTCTAAATTGGAGAGACATCAATTTGATGAATGGACCACTCAGTGGATAAAGAACTGGCTGGATGGCCGCACACAAAGTGTTGTGGTCAATGGCTCAATGTCCGGCTGGACACCAGTTACGAGTGGTGTCCCTCAGGGATCAGTGTTGAGACCGGTCTTGTTTAACATCATCGTCGCTGACATGGACAGTGGGATTGAGGGCGCCCTCAGCAAGTTTGCCAATGACACCAAGCTGGGTCAGAGCAATCCCAGGCACAGGTACAGGCTGGGCAGAGAAGAGATTCAGAGCAGCTCTGCAGAGAAGGACGTGGGGGATGCTGGTGGATGACAAAATGAACATGAGCCAGCAGTGTGCGCTTCCAGCCCAGAAAGCCTGGGCTGCATCAAAAGAAGCGTGACCAGCAGGTTGAAGAGGTGATTCTGCCCCTTTATTCTGCTCTCGTGAGACCTCACTTGGAGTATTGTGTACAGTTCTGGTGTCCTCAACATAAAAACGACATGGATCTGTTGGAACAAGTCCAGAGGAGGGCCACGAGGATGATCAGGGGACTGGAGCACCTCCCATATGAAGATCGGCTGAGAAAGTTGGGGCTGTTCAGCCTGGAGAAGAGAAGGCTGTGTGGAGACCTCATAGCAGCCTTCCAGTATCTGAAGGGGGCCTATAAGGATGCTGGGGATGTACTCTTCATTAGAGACTGTAGTGGTAGGGAAGGGGATAATGGGTTAAAACTTAAACAGGGGAAGTTTAGATTGGATATAAGGAGGAAATTCTTTCCTGTTAGGTTGGTGGGGCACTGGAATAGGTTGTCCAGGGAGGTTATCAGTGCTTCATCCCTGGCAGTGTTCAAGGCTAGGTTGGACAAGGCCTTGGGTAATATGGTTTAGGGCGCGGTGTCCATGCCCATGGCAGGGGGGTTGGAACTTGATGATCTTTTGAGGTCCCTTCCAATCTCTAACATACTGTGATACTGTGATACTGTGATCTTAAGGTCCTTTCCAACCCTAACTGTTCTATGATTCTATGAAATATCATTGTTAGAGAATAGTGAAGTTTTTCTCTGTAACATTGTTTTTTTTTGTAACTTTGTGTGGTTGTTCTATCATAAAACTTCCCTCTTTTGATATTAAGGAAGGGGGATGTTTTATGATAGGATAAACATAATAATAACAATAGAAGAAAGCATAGTAGAAATAGTTATATTTTATATTTTAAAGGTTTATAAATTAATAGAAGGCCTTTATATGTGGCTACAGCTTTGCTGTTTTAAATTTTAGCTATGCTGCAGATTTAGCAATAGCTATGCCTGTGCCATCCTGTAACTCTGTACCATCCTGTAACTGTAGTTCTTAGCAACAGAAACTAACTTAACCATATATGGTACAGGGAGTGTAGAAAGGAATGAACTGTGAAGCTATACCCGAGTAGAACCGAAACTTTAGAAAGCCAAAAAGCATACCAGAAACTGATAAGAAAGTGCTAGCATCCACACAAGGGTTGGGATATGTCCCAGTAAGGGAAAGGTGAAGAGGGCGACCTGAGGAAGACTTCTTACTTCATCTGAGGAAGACTCCTTACTTCATCAGGACGACCACCAGAGGGGGCTGCGCAAGCCCAGAAGAGGCTGATGTCGTAATATTTATGATGTGGCAATCCTTAATGAATATGTATTAGTAGATGTTGTAACCTGTGCTAAATGTATATAAATTGCAAATGCGATGTGACGAGGCCGGAGCCAGATTTGGGTGCGTACCCCTGGTTCCCCAGCGCTGCACTAAAGCACCTCATATAACCATTCCGGTGGTTATGTGTTTGTTCCTACGCTAACATTTTGGCGACCCAGATGGGACCTCGCGGGCATTGCTGAGGCAGATCGCGTTTCGATCCCGCTCCAGCCGGCACCGAGAGATTCTCGGGGAGCCATCGACCGCGACCGACCTCCACTGCTCACGACGGACCTCTGACACGGTAAGGAAGGTGCTTTTTCCTTTTCCTCTGACCCGGTCACAGTGCCGATTTTGTAAAGCATGGTTTGGTACCGAATTTTGGGTAAAGTGTAAGTGTACAGACTTCTGAAAAGCTTGGCTGTAGGCGAAGCCTGCTTGGTTTGGTGCTGCATCTGGCCTCGCGAAGTCTGACTTGGTAAAGCCTGCCTGTTAGACGCGGTGAAAGCTGCGCTTGGTTGGGGCTAGGGAGCTCCCGGGGTAAAAGCCTAGGCGCCGTCCGTTAGACAGTAGCGAAAGCTCTGCAGGTTCGGCAAACGTGGTATTGGTATTTTTACTGTGATATAGGTGTTGTTATTTGTACTGTGATATTGGTATTGGTATTTGTACTGTGATATAGGTGTTGGTATTTGTGCTGTGATATTGGTATTGGTATTTGTACTGTGGTATCAGCATCTGTCTGTAAAATTCTGTGATATAGTGGTGTGTGTGTGTGTGCTGTAAGAGAAACTTGTTTGTATATCTCTCTGTATTTGCAAAATGCCGCCGATTCCTAAGTCGTCTCCTTTAGGTTGTATTTTAAGTCATTGGAAGGAGGGGGGATTTGGGCAGAGTATGCAGAAAACTAAACTGATTGATTATTGCAATGTCTGGTGGCCACAATATGAATTAGAAGATCAGGAAAAATGGCCTGAGAACGGAACTTTGCAGTATAATACTATCTTGCAGTTGATGTTATATTGTAAAAAGGAGGAAAAATGGGATGAGGTACCGTATGTGGATCTTTTCTTTACCTTGAGAAACAAGGATAAGTGGCAGAAATCTTGTGGAATAATGGTTGTTAAGGCAAGCAATGCTGGAGAGTGTAAGGGATGTGTTGGAAAAAAGGAATGTGTGAAATGTCTTGCCTTAGAAAATAGTCGGGTACATCAAAAGGATGAAGATGATCTCGGGTTGTTAGTAGCTCCGCTTGCTCCGGTAGTAGTAAAGGAAGAAAGGGGGGAGGAAAGTGACAGTGATAACGATCTTGAGAATAAGAGTGATTGTGAGAATGCAGACTCAGGCACCTAGTGCGGTGCTTGCACCTTTAAGGCAAGGAGTTGGAGCAGAAGGGCCAGTGTACGTTAAAGTGCCTTTTTCTCCCGGAGATTTGGTTATTTGGAAACAATCAGCGGGGACATATAGGGAGAATCCTGAAAAGGTAGCCCGTGTAATGAAAATGATCATGAAAACTCAAAACCCAGACTGGGATGATATCCAGGTGCTTTTAGACACCCTCATGGATTCAACAGAAAAGGAAATGGTGTTGCGGGCTGCAAAGGAGAGGGTTCGGGAGGATATACGACAGGGGTTGGTTGAAGGAAATATTGATCAGAACTTCCCTACGGAAGATCCGATGTGGGATTACAACACAGAAAGGGGAATGAGGAATTTGCGGAGGTGTCAAGATTGGGTGGTTATTGGAGTGCAAAATGCCATGCCTAAAACAATAAATTGGTCAAAATTATATAATGTAAGGCAGGAAAAGACGGAATCACCGTCTGCTTTCCTGGAAAGACTTAAAGAGACAGCAAAGAAATATACAGACCTGGATGTGGAAACTGAACAGGCTAAGGCACAGTTGGCTTTGATCTTTTTAGGGCAGTCTCAGGATGACATTAGAAAGAAATTGCAAAAGCTAGAGGGAGCAGACTTGCGGAACTTGGATAGATTGTTGGAAGTGGCTTGGAAGGTGTATAATAATAGAGAAAAAGAGAGTTCCCGGAGGCAACAGCAAAATCTATTGGCAGTGGTCCAGGGGAGAGAACAAAGCTTCTCTAACCCTAGGGGAAGAGGGAGAGGAAACGTGCGGGGACGAGGACGAGGAAGAGGATTCTGTAATCCGAATGCAGGGATGAATGTGGAAAGAATAGGATATAATCAGTGTGCAAATTGCAAGCAGGAGGGACACTGGAAAAATGAATGTCCATTAAGGGGAAGACAGTTTGTGTCCCCCGGGAACCCTTTTGTAGGATCGGGAGTGGCTCAAGCAATGGTGTTGGGGGAATATAATGATAAAAGTTGACTAACCGAAACAAAGAATAAGGAGCCCCTTGTGAAAATACAGTTGGGAGAGAAAGAAGTAAAATTTCTAGTGGACACAGGGGCTACCTATTCAGTGTTGAATGACTTGCATGGAAGGTTAGGAAAGAAAACAACCACAATTGTAGGAGCCACAGGGAAGGAGGAAACACGGCCATTCCTACGACCCCTAGATTTGCGATTTGGGGGGAAAGAATTGACACATGAATTTCTGTATATGCCTGAATGTCCTGTTCCACTTTTAGGACGAGACTTATTAGCTAAATTGGATGCAACAATTGTTTTTGAAAATGGTGAATTAACCATGCAGGTTCCGGAATCCAAGGCCGGACAAATTTTGGTTCTGAAAAATAAATCCATTGCTCAAATCCTGGAGGAGGTGGAACAAGCTGTAATACCGACAGTTTGGGAGACAGAAATTCCAGGGAAATCAAAAACTGCGCAACCAGTAATAGTGGAATTAAAGGATGGAGCTAGGCCGGTAAGAGTTAAACAATATCCCCTGAAATTAGAAGCAAGATATGGAATTATAAAAACAATTGAGAAATTTTTAAAATATCAAATTTTAGAAGAATGTGAATCAGAGTATAACACCCCAATTTTTCCAGTAAAGAAACCTAATGGTGAGTACAGGTTAGTTCAGGATCTGAGAGCCATAAATGAAATAACAAAAGATATATACCCAGTGGTTGCAAACCCTTATACATTGTTAACATCTGTGAAGGAAAAGTATAAATGGTTTACAGTGATTGATTTAAAAGATACCTTCTTCTGCATTCCTCTTGACAAAAGTAGCAGGAAACTGTTTGCATTTGAATGGGAAAACCCACAGAATGGACGAAAGACACAATTAACATGGACCAGACTCCCACAGGGATTCAAGAACAGTCCAACGCTCTTCGGAAACCAGGTAGCCAAGGAACTGGAAGCGTGGACCACTCAAGGAAAAGTACAGGTACCGAGATCACAATATCTCCTATTGCAATATGTTGATGACATCTTTATTGCAACAGAACAGGAGTCACTGTGTATAAAGGTAACCATTGAAATTTTAAACCAATTAGGCCTGAACGGGTACAAAGTCTCAAAAGAGAAGGCACAAATTGCATGCACAACTGTGTTGTACTTAGGATGTGAAATTTCACAAGGGCAGCGAAAGCTGGGAATAAACCGCATAGAGGCAATTTGTGCCATTCCAGAACCACGGAACCTACATGAATTAAGAACATTTTTGGGTATGGCAGGGTGGTGCAGATTATGGATAATGGACTATGGACTCATTGCTAAACCCCTGTATGAGGCCCAAAAATCACCTGTCTTTGTTTGGGATAAATCGCAGAAAGAGGCCTTTAAGAAGCTAAAAGAAGCGTTAATGAGGTCTCCGGCATTGGGACTCCCAGATCTGACAAAGGACTTTCAGTTATTTGTCCATGAAAGACAAAGACTAGCACTGGGAGTGTTGACTCAGAAACTTGGGAGCTGGAAAAGACCAGTTGGATATTTCTCAAAGCAACTGGACCCGGTAAGTGCGGGATGGCCTTCATGCTTGAGAGCAGTAGCAGCAACCATTGTTCTGATACAGGAGGCCAGAAAACTGACTTTGGGAAAACACATGGAAGTGTTTGTGCCACATATGGTGACAACTGTCTTGGAACAAAAAGGGGGGTACTGGTTATCTCCTAGCAGAATGATGAAATATCAAGCAATCTTAACAGAACAAGATGATGTGAGTTTAAAGACTACTAACCTGTTAAATCCAGCAGCCTTTCTAGGAGCAGATCTAGAAGAAGGAACGCTTGAACATGACTGTGTAGAAGTCATTGAACATACATATGCAACCAGAGCAGACTTAAAGGATGCACCTCTCGAGCAACCAGACTGGGAACTTTTCACAGATGGAAGCAGCTTTGTGGAGAACGGAACACGATACGCAGGATATGCTGTAACAACACAGCAAAAGATAATCGAAGCCAAAGCATTACCTCCAGGAACATCAGCCCAACGGGCAGAATTGATAGCTCTCACAAGAGCATTGGAACTGAGCAACGACAAAAAGGTAAATGTATGGACAGACTCAAAGTATGCATTTGGTGTGGTACACATTCACGGTGCATTATGGAAAGAACGAGGACTTTTATCCTCACAAGGGACTAATATAAAATATCAAAAGGAAATTTTAGAATTGATAATTGCTGTGCAAAAGCCTAAACAGGTGGCCATTATGCATTGTAAAGCGCACCAAGGAGGAACTTCAAAGATATCTGAAGGAAATACATTGGCAGACCGAACAGCTCGACAAGTGGCCCGAAAGGTATGGAAGGTGATGGCACTAATACCTCTCAAGGTAAGCCCACTCCATACCTATCTTTCACAAAATCCAAACTATTCAAAGGAAGATGAAAAATTGGCAGGACTTTTAAGAGCTCAAAAGAATTCTGACGGATGGTATACAACAGTAACTGGACAAATAAAAGTGCCACCAGCAATAATGAGAAAAATTTTGCAGACTGAACATCAGAAATGTCATTGGGGAGCAGAAGCACTGGTAACTTATTTAAGACGAGGAATAATCTCCACACAGATGTTAACTATGGCAAAATCAGTGGGATCAAAATGTGAAATTTGTCTGAAAAATAACCCAATAGTGAGGAGGCAAATTGAAATGGGAAGGATCAGAATAGGAATGGAACCAGGAGATTATTGGCAAGTTGATTTTATGGAATTGCCAAAAACACAAGGGTATAAATACCTATTAGTAGGGGTTGATACCTTTTCTGGATGGCCGGAGGCCCTTCCCTGTCGCACTAATCAGGCAAAAGAAACAGTGAAGTGGTTGCTCAAAGAAATCATTCCAAGATTTGGTGTTCCTTTAGGAATGTCTTCAGATAGAGGCCCACACTTTATTGCAACAATAGTCCAGGAAATAAGTAAATTATTAGGAATATCATGGAATCTGCATACCCCCTGGAGACCTCAATCTAGTGGGCAGGTGGAAAAGATGAATCAGACAATGAAAAGACAAATCAGTAAAATATGTCAGGAGGCCAAAATAAAGTGGCCACAGGCACTGCCCATAGCCTTGTTACGAATCAGAATAAAGCCTAGAAGTGGAATGTCAGTAAGCCCCTACGAGATCCTCTATGGGAAACCATATGAGGCACCAGAACCTAATCCTAATACTCACATTAAAGGAAATCAGGATGTTTACAACTATGTGCTATCTTTAGGTAAAACCCTAACCAGATTGAGAAGCACCTTGGTGTGGAACAGGCCATTGTCCTTGGAGAACCCAGTGCATGACATTCAGCCGGGAGATCAGGTATACATCCGAAACTGGAATGAAGAGCCATTGAAAGAGCGGTGGGACGGACCTCATCAAGTGCTGCTAACAACCTTCACTGCAGTAAAGGTAGAAGGGGTGGACTCTTGGATACATTATACACGGGTGAAAAAGATCCCGAAAGTTTGGGAATCACAGATACTGAGTCCTACAAAACTTAAACTGAAATGTAAGCAGGATGTCTAGATTCTATTATAAAACTGTGATTATTGTCTGGTCACTAACACCATTGATGGTTGTCCCCTTTTTGGAAATTTCACAAAGGAAAGATGTCTTGACACAGTCTGTTGGACAAAATGCCACTCTGATCTGCAAGTTCACTAACACAACTTCAATAGGATTAATGCCAGTGAGGATAATCTGGAAAAAGATAAATGAATTTTCTCAAGAATCTGATCTAATTTTTGATAGTCAGAACAAAAATCAACTGCAGAATAAATGGGAATCAAAGGTTGAAATTGAAAACAAATTGCACAGCCAGAATCCAAATGAAGGGGAAACAAAACTGAAATGGTTCAAATTGACCCTTGAGGACCAAGGCAGATACCAATGCATTATAAGGACAAACAAAAGTATAGATTATGGTGAAAGAACATTAATTGTCAATACCATAGAAAAGAAAACTAAAGGACCAGCAAATCTAAAAACCAAAAGATCAGTAAATCCAACCCAAACAGTCCAATCATATCGTCGAGATCCCGAGGAAAATTTAATGATAGGCCTAATTAAAGATTTTGCAAAAATGAAAAACACAAGCAAAATAACGGCATGCTTACCAATACCAAAGGCAGCTGGAGAACCAATTGAGTGGGGAATAATAACGCTTTCACTTTCAGAGATCAACGGAACAGTCACTTGTCAGGAAAAAGAAGTAACAAAAAACATAACAGTGACAGAGTACAAGAAAGAAGGTGTTTTTGGAGATCCTGCGGTTCTGGTACCAAAATCAGTATGCGGAAATTATCAAAATACTCAGTTCACCTCTATAAGAGGTGAATGGGGAGAGTGCTTCTATTCCACTGTTGGCTATTTCTAAACAGTTTTTGCCCATTTCAAACCCTGTTTTGCCCCTTTCTAACGTGTTTTTAACCATTCCTGGCTATTTCCGAGCTATTTTCGCCCATTGCTAACTCAGTTTTGCCCATTTCTAACCCGTTTTAAGCCAGTTTTGCCTATTTCTAAACCATTTTTGCCTACTTCTGACCTCTTTGAGACCTTTTTTTTGGCTTTTTCTAAACAATTTGTGGCCATTTCAAACCCTTTTGTGCCCATTTCCATCCAGTTTTAAGCCATTGTTGGGTATTTCTAAACATGTTTTGCCATTTCTATCCCCTTTTCTCCCATTTCTAACAGTTTTGAAGCAATTTTTGGCCATTTCTAACCCAGCTTTGCACATTTCTAACCCTCTGAATGCAACTGTTGGCTATTTCTAAACAATTTTTGCCATTTCTATACCATTCTCCTCCATTTGTAACCCTTTTTAAGTTATTTTGGGCCATTTCTATCCCCAGGTTGCCCCTTTATAACCCTTTTTAAGGAGTTTTTAGCTATTTCTAACTCGGGTTTGCTTACTTCTCACCGTTTTGAAGCCATTTTTGGCTATTTCGAAAGAATTATTGTCCATTTCTAACCCTGCTTTGCCCATTTCTAACCATTTTAAGCCAATTTTGCCTATTTCTAAGCCACTTTTACCTACTTCTCACCAGTTTGAGGCCACTTTTTGGCTATTTCTAAACAATTTCTGGCCATTTTGAACCCATTTTTGCCCATTTCTAATCCATTTTTCAATATTTCAATAATAATAATTATTAATAATTTCAATTATTTAATATTTGTAACCCATTTTTTCTTCCTTCTAAGCTGTCTGAAGCCACTTTTGGCTAATTCTAAACAATTTTTGCCCTTTCTATCCAATTTCCTTTCCTTTCTAACTGTTTAGAAACTATTTTTGGCAATTTCCACCCCAGATTTGACATTTCTAAAACATTTGAGGCCGTTTTTTACAACTTTTAACCCATTTTTGCATACCTCTATCCATTCTTTAGCCTTTCTTGACTATTTCTAACCCTGTTTTGCCCATTTCTAACTCGTTTTAAACCGTTTTTGGCTATTTGTAACCCATTTTTACCTCCTCCTAACCGGGTTGGATCCACTGTTGGCTATTTCTAAACAGTTTTTGCCCATTTCCAACCCTGTTTTGCCCCTTTCTAACGTGTTTTTAACCATTCCTGGCTATTTCCGAGCTATTTTCGCCCATTGCTAACTCAGTTTTGCCCATTTTTAACCCGTTTTAAGACAGTTTTGCCTACTTCTGACCTCTTTGAGGCCTTTTTTGGGGTATTTCTAAGCAATTTCTGGCCATTGCTAGCCCAGTTGTGGCCATTTCCATCCAGTTTTAAGCCATTGTTGGGTATTTCTAAACATGTTTTGCCATTTCTATCCCCTTTTCTCCCATTTCTAACAGTTTTGAAGCCTTTTTGGCCATTTCTAAACAATTTTTGCCATTTCTATACCATTCTCCTCCATTTGTAACCCTTTTTAAGTTATTTTGGGCCATTTCTATCCCAAGTTTGCCCCTTTATAACCCTTTTTAAGGAGTTTTTAGCTATTTCTAACTCGGGTTTACTTACTTCTCACCGTTTTGAAGCCATTTTTGGCTATTTCGAAAGAATTATTGTCCATTTCTAACCCTGCTTTGCCCATTTCTAACCATTTTAAGCCAATTTTGCCTATTTCTAAGCCATTTTTACCTACTTCTCACCAGTTTGAGGCCTTTTTTTGGCTATTTCTAAACAATTTCTGGCCGTTTTTAACACTTTTTTACCCATTTCTAATCCATTTTTCAATATTTCAATTATAATAATAATAATTATTATTATTAATAATTTCAATAATTTCATATTTGTAACCCATTTTTACTTCCTTCTAAGCTGTCTGAAGCCATTTTTGGCTAATTCTAAACAATTTTTGCCCTTTCTATCCAATTTCCTTTCCTTTCTAACTGTTTAGAAACTATTTTTGGCAATTTCCACCCCAGATTTGACATTTCTAAAACATTTGAGGCCGTTTTTTACAACTTTTAACCCATTTTTGCATACCTCTATCCATTCTTTAGCCTTTCTTGACTATTTCTAACCCTGTTTTGCCCATTTCTAAATCGCTTTAAACCGTTTTTGGCTATTTGTAACCCATTTTTACCTCCTCCTAACCGTGTTGGATCCACTGTTGGCTATTTCTAAACAGTTTTTGCCCATTTCCAACCCTGTTTTGCCCCTTTCTAACGTGTTTTTAACCATTCCTGGCTATTTCCGGGCTATTTTCGCCCATTGCTAACTTAGTTTTGCCCATTTCTAACCTGTTTTAAGCCAGTTTTGCCTATTTCTAAGCCATTTTTGCCTACTTCTGACCTCTTTGAGGCCTTTTTTGGGGTATTTCTAAAAAATTTGTGGCCATTGCTAACCCAGTTGTGGCCATTTCCATCCAGTTTTAAGCCATTGTTGGGTATTTCTAAACATGTTTTGCCATTTCTATCCCCTTTTCTCCCATTTCTAACAGTTTTGAAGCCTTTTTGGCCATTTCTAAACAATTTTTGCCATTTCTATACCATTCTCCTCCATTTGTAACCCTTTTTAAGTTATTTTGGGCCATTTCTATCCCAAGTTTGCCCCTTTATAACCCTTTTTAAGGAGTTTTTAGCTATTTCTAACTCGGGTTTACTTACTTCTCACCGTTTTGAAGCCATTTTTGGCTATTTCGAAAGAATTATTGTCCATTTCTAACCCTGCTTTGCCCATTTCTAACCATTTTAAGCCAATTTTGCCTATTTCTAAGCCATTTTTACCTACTTCTCACCAGTTTGAGGCCTTTTTTTGGCTATTTCTAAACAATTTCTGGCCGTTTTTAACACTTTTTTACCCATTTCTAATCCATTTTTCAATATTTCAATTATAATAATAATAATTATTATTATTAATAATTTCAATTATTTCATATTTGTAACCCATTTTTACTTCCTTCTAAGCTGTCTGAAGCCATTTTTGGCTAATTCTAAACAATTTTTGCCCTTTCTATCCAATTTCCTTTCCTTTCTAACTGTTTAGAAACTATTTTTGGCAATTTCCACCCCAGATTTGACATTTCTAAAACATTTGAGGCCGTTTTTTACAACTTTTAACCCATTTTTGCATACCTCTATCCATTCTTTAGCCTTTCTTGACTATTTCTAACCCTGTTTTGCCCATTTCTAACTCGTTTTAAACCGTTTTTGGCTATTTGTAACCCATTTTTACCTCCTCCTAACCGGGTTGGATCCACTGTTGGCTATTTCTAAACAGTTTTTGCCCATTTCAAACCCTGTTTTGCCCCTTTCTAACGTGTTTTTAACCATTCCTGGCTATTTCCGAGCTATTTTCGCCCATTGTAACTCAGTTTTGCCCATTTTTAACCCGTTTTAAGACAGTTTTGCCTACTTCTGACCTCTTTGAGGCCTTTTTTGGGGTATTTCTAAGCAATTTCTGGCCATTGCTAGCCCAGTTGTGGCCATTTCCATCCAGCTTTAAGCCATTGTTGGGTATTTCTAAACATGTTTTGCCATTTCTATCCCCTTTTCTCCCATTTCTAACAGTTTTGAAGCCTTTTTGGCCATTTCTAAACAATTTTTGCCATTTCTATACCATTCTCCTCCATT
The DNA here is from genome assembly GCF_033783945.1 of Neopsephotus bourkii. Classification (NCBI taxonomy): domain Eukaryota; kingdom Metazoa; phylum Chordata; class Aves; order Psittaciformes; family Psittacidae; genus Neopsephotus; species Neopsephotus bourkii. Next base: position 48,155 of record NW_026901624.1, read on the forward strand.
TGTAACCCTTTTTAAGTTATTTTGGGCCATTTCTATCCCAAGTTTGCCCCTTTATAACCCTTTTTAAGGAGTTTTTAGCTATTTCTAACTCGGGTTTACTTACTTCTCACCGTTTTGAAGCCATTTTTGGCTATTTCGAAAGAATTATTGTCCATTTCTAACCCTGCTTTGCCCATTTCTAACCATTTTAAGCCAATTTTGCCTATTTCTAAGCCATTTTTACCTACTTCTCACCAGTTTGAGGCCTTTTTTTGGCTATTTCTAAACAATTTCTGGCCATTTTGAACCCATTTTTGCCCATTTCTAATCCATTTTTCAATATTTCAATAATAATAATAATAATTATTATTAATAATTTCAATTATTTCATATTTGTAACCCATTTTTACTTCCTTCTAAGCTGTCTGAAGCCATTTTTGGCTAATTCTAAACAATTTTTGCCCTTTCTATCCAATTTCCTTTCCTTTCTAACTGTTTAGAAACTATTTTTGGCAATTTCCACCCCAGATTTGACATTTCTAAAACATTTGAGGCCGTTTTTTACAACTTTTAACCCATTTTTGCATACCTCTATCCATTCTTTAGCCTTTCTTGACTATTTCTAACCCTGTTTTGCCCATTTGTAACTCGTTTTAAACCGTTTTTGGCTATTTGTAACCCATTTTTACCTCCTCCTAACCGGGTTGGATCCACTGTTGGCTATTTCTAAACAGTTTTTGCCCATTTCCAACCCTGTTTTGCCCCTTTCTAACGTGTTTTTAACCATTCCTGGCTATTTCCGAGCTATTTTCGCCCATTGTAACTCAGTTTTGCCCATTTTTAACCCGTTTTAAGACAGTTTTGCCTACTTCTGACCTCTTTGAGGCCTTTTTTGGGGTATTTCTAAGCAATTTCTGGCCATTGCTAGCCCAGTTGTGGCCATTTCCATCCAGTTTTAAGCCATTGTTGGGTATTTCTAAACATGTTTTGCCATTTCTATCCCCTTTTCTCCCATTTCTAACAGTTTTGAAGCCTTTTTGGCCATTTCTAAACAATTTTTGCCATTTCTATACCATTCTCCTCCATTTGTAACCCTTTTTAAGTTATTTTGGGCCATTTCTATCCCAAGTTTGCCCCTTTATAACCCTTTTTAAGGAGTTTTTAGCTATTTCTAACTCGGGTTTACTTACTTCTCACCGTTTTGAAGCCATTTTTGGCTATTTCGAAAGAATTATTGTCCATTTCTAACCCTGCTTTGCCCATTTCTAACCATTTTAAGCCAATTTTGCCTATTTCTAAGCCATTTTTACCTACTTCTCACCAGTTTGAGGCCTTTTTTTGGCTATTTCTAAACAATTTCTGGCCATTTTGAACCCATTTTTACCCATTTCTAATCCATTTTTCAATATTTCAATTATAATAATAATAATTATTATTATTAATAATTTCAATTATTTCATATTTGTAACCCATTTTTGCTTCCTTCTAAGCTGTCTGAAGCCATTTTTGGCTAATTCTAAACAATTTTTGCCCTTTCTATCCAATTTCCTTTCCTTTCTAACTGTTTAGAAACTATTTTTGGCAATTTCCACCCCAGATTTGACATTTCTAAAACATTTGAGGCCGTTTTTTACAACTTTTAACAAATTTTTGCATACCTCTATCCATTCTTTAGCCTTTCTTGACTATTTCTAACCCTGTTTTGCCCATTTCTAATTCGCTTTAAACCGTTTTTGGCTATTTGTAACCCATTTTTACCTCCTCCTAACCGGGTTGGATCCACTGTTGGCTATTTCTAAACAGTTTTTACCCATTTCAAACCGTGTTTTGCCCCTTTCTAACGTGTTTTTAACCATTCCTGGCTATTTCCGAGCTATTTTCGCCCATTGCTAACTCAGTTTTGCCCATTTCTAACCCGTTTTAAGCCAGTTTTGCCTATTTCTAAACCATTTAGGCC
>NW_026901626.1:0-155000 GCF_033783945.1 Neopsephotus bourkii
CACTGTGACTGCAGCACGAATGTTTGCCCTGTGTTCCACCAGCTCAATGCACTAAAGCAGCCAAAAAAATCCAACAAAAATAAGCATCCTCAGGAAACAAAGCAATAGTAAGACAGGGCATCAACTATCTTCACAAGAAACAGATATACCAACATCTTGAATACTGTGCTCAGTTCTGGCCTGTGCACCTTAAAGGACAGAGTGAGGCCTGAAGAGATTTGGAGACAGGCAACTAAAATGATCAGAGCCTCAACCCCTAAGCTATGCCCCCATTTCCTCAGCTTTATGGGACATGAAGAAAAACAGTATATTCTGCTACAAAGATCACAGCTGCATTCCTTTACATCTTGCAGGATGTTTGCCATATTTACTTAAGCTTGTCTCATCTAGCTCTGAGTGATGGGAAAGACCATATTGACTATGTTTAAAAAAATTAATGAGCATACTTAACACCATTAGAGGTGGAAGTACAGGTGCTTTCCAAGTTGAATGACATTTCCACCTCCATGTACTTCAACCACAGTCATCTGTAGTAAACAGTCAATACCCAGGAGGATTTACAAAATTCAGAAGCTGAAGAGACACCCTAGGTTACACACGCAGCTCATTACAAAAAGCATACTCCCCTCCCACACCTTCAGATCTGCTGCCTCCTGTCTGACACTCTGGAGCTTTGCAAAGCCAGATGGACCCCAGAAGGATACATTTCTATTGGCACTTAGCCCAAGAGGTGATGCTGACAGCAGGCTAACAGTTAAGGACAAGGTTTATTTGCACTTGCTGATACAGCTGATGAATATTTTCTCCCCAAATATCACCCTTAAGCCAAACGTTCCAAGAGTAAGCACCAAAAACTGCACCATGGTAAAGAGCAACAGAAATCAGAAAACTAGTGCATGAGAAGTTTCATATCAATCTTTAGGGCTGTATATAATGAAATACTCAAAATGTGTGCAATATAAGTAATGTCCAAAGATGTTTCCTAACTATGAGTGGAGGCTTATCACCTAGTCCTAACCATATCAGATGTATAAGAAAAAATCAGTTTAACAGCCACATGAGCAGAGGGACAGGTGAACAACATAGAGCTTAAAATAGTATTTAAGACTTTTCTTCAATTTTTTTTTTTTTTAATAGGAACTAGAACTTTGAGAGGTTGCTTTATACTCACTTGTACTTGGCAAGCACGGACTGGATAATGTTTACCTCAAGCTCTGAAGGTCAGATTCCCAAGCCTTCATTGAATTCACACAGCTAAGATGCACCATTTCTCCTGAGCCTTTTTAACCTTGAAGTAACATGCTCCAGGAGAAGCAGAAGTTGTTACAATTTGCTGAATGCTACAACTCCTAGTCTCCTGCCACATTATCCCCAGTTTGGCACTTTGAAGAGTGCATTACAATCATATTCCAAGGGTAGAGAATCCAATAAATCCCCCTTGCCAGATCTTTGCTATGACAAAGGCTCTCTTCAAATTAATTTAATGAAGCTAAGTTAGAAGAAAGCCAAGTCAAAATATCAGACAAGCATTTTCAAATCACTGCACTCCCTCAGGTGTGCTGTGATCCCTAGGTGGATTTACCCATAAATAACAGATTTCAAGTTGGGGAATCAGCATCTAATAAATTGCCGAAAGAAAGCATAATTATAGAATTACAGAATGGTTTGGGTTGGAAAGGACCTTAAGATCATCTAGTTTCAACCCCCTGCCATGGGCACTGACACCTCACACTAAACCATATCACCCAAGGCTCTGTCCAACCTGGCCTGGAACACCACGAGGGATGGAGCATTCAAAACCTCCCTGGGCAATCCATTCCAGTGCCTCACCACCCTCACAGTAAATAACTTCCTCCTTATATCCAATCTAAACTTCCCCTGTTTAAGTTTTAACCCATTGCCCCTTGTCCTGTTACTACAGTCCCTAATGAAGTGTCCCTCCCCAGCATCCTTATAGGCCCCCTTCAGACACTGGAAGGCTGCTATGATGTCTCCACGCAGCCTTCTCTTCTCCAGGCTGAAAAGCCCCAACTTACTCAGCCTCTCTTCATATGGGAGGTGCTCCAGCCCTCGATCATCCTCATGGCCCTCCTCTGGATTTGCTCCAACAGCTGCATGTCCTTCTTATGTTGAGGCCACCAGAACTGTACACAGTACTCCAAGTGAGGTCTCACGAGAGCAGAGTAGAGGGGCAGGACCACCTCATTCGATCTGCTGGTCACACTCCTTTTGATGCAACCCAGGATATGGTTTGATTTCTGGGCTGCGAGCGCACACTGATGGCTCATGTTCATTTTCTCATCAACTAACAAAATCAAGTCTGTCTCTGCAGGGCTGCTCTGAATCACTCCTCTGCCCAACCTGTAGCTGTGCCTGGAATTGCCCCCACCCAGGTGTAGGACCTTGCACTTTGCATAGTTGAACTTCATGAGGTTGGAATTGGCCCACCTCACAAGCATGTCAAGATCCCTCTGGATAGCATCCCTTCCCTCCAGCGTATCAACTGAACCACACAGGTTAGTACCATTGGCAAACTTGCTGAGGGCGGACTCAATCCTATTGTCTGTGTCTCTGACAAAGACGTTAAACAGGATCAGTCCCAACACCAACCCAAGTGACACCACTTGTTACCTGTCTCCACTTGGACATTGAGCTGTTAACTGCAACTCTCTGCATGCGGCCATCCAGCCAATTCCTTATCCACTGAGTCGTCCATCCACCAAATTGATGTCTCTCCAATTTAGAGACAAGGATGTCGTGCGGGACAGTGTCAAACACTTTTCACAAGTCCAGGTAGATGACATCAACTGCTTTGCTCCATCCATCAGTTCTGTAGCCCCATCATAGAAGGCCACCATATCGGTCAGGCAGGATTTGCCCTTAATGAAGCCATGTTGGCTGTCACCAACCACCTCATTTTTTATGTGCCCTAGCATGCTTTCCAGGAGAATCTGCTCCATGATTCTGCCAGGCACAGAGGTGAGACTGACTGGTCTGTAGTTCCCTGGGTCTTCCATTTTCCCCTTCTTGATATGCTAAAAATCTAGAGGCAATTATTTTAACTTTATTTAGATAATAAATCAGATTAAAAATTTAGAACAGGACATACCTTACTTCAAGGTTTTTCTACTATATCAGTTACTACTCCAGCTGCACAGGTCAGTGAGCTGCTACTTGACATGAATTTTATCAGTTCTTTATTGGCAGTGTCTTGTAATGAGAATGAAATTCATCTCATGTTTCAAGAAAATTATCAGGTTAGCCTTGAACGTCTCTGGTACTTTGTGATCCTTCATTTATTTGCCAGGAAGAAAACTACATTTTTAACTGCTCAAGATAACTCCCTTCAGGACAGGAGATAAGTACTCAATAGGTACAATAGGTAGGATTATGCACAAAGTTACTCCTACTGGGTCCGAATACCCTAAAGTGTTCTTTTTCCACTAGTGGTATCTTGGAGGAGTTAGAAAAACTTATATACAGGATAACATGGATTGGGGAAGGCTAGATCATTTTGGACAATTTGCTTTAAGAACTGTGAACAGGACAGCAGTCTCCACATTGTTAGCCCAGCGTTGGGGGACACAGAACTTCAAACAGCTTGGTAAGTCTACTTCCCACCCAATTCATGACCTAAAGCCCCCCAAATCTTAAATTCCCTTCCAAACTTTTCCCAACACAGGCCTTAGTCTTAGAGATAACAAGTCTTTGAGATCACTGCTGTACATCACAGGTTCACACTATTACCTGACATTTTGGGTAGGGTTCCACCTCTCGGATGGCAGCTCTCCACTTTGTGGGTCATCTACAGGTGGGTGAAGAATTGAAATACATACATCTCCATTCTGCAAGACAGAAACAAAGTCTGAAAGTAGCCTGGCTTGAGGAAAAGGTCTAACATCTCATAGCAGCCTTCCAATATCTGAAGGGGGTCTACAAGGATGCTAGAGAGGGACTCTTCACCTGGGACAGTAGCAATAGGACAAGGGGTAATAGGTTTCAACTTAAACAGGGGAAGCACAGGTTAGATATAAGGAAGAAGTTCTTTACTGTGAGGGTGGTGAGGCACTGGCATAGGTTGCCTGAAAAAGTGGTGAATGCTCCATCCTTGGCAGTGTTCAAGGCCAGGTTGGACGAGGCGTTGGGTGATATGGTTTAGTGTGAAGTGTCCCTGCCCATGGCAGGGGGGTTGGAACTGGATGATCTTAAGGTCCTTTCCAACCCTAATGATTCTATGATTCTATAACTCCAACACTACGTTCTGAGAAGTTTAACCTTGTTGATATGGACACCTCAAGTACCAGTAAAAATATATGCAATAACTGGAAACATTTCTCAATTCTTCTTGGGTCTACTGTATTTATATGTTGAAAGGTCTCCCTTGCTAAACAGTATTTTGTACCAATTTGCAGATTAATCATCTCAAGTCAAGAGGTTTAAAGAATGTAGCAAAGCAAGCAAAAGCATAAATAATGTAAAACAAAATTAGTCTCCAGATAACATGTACTGTCACAGTGATAGAAGTGAGCTTTAGTCACAAGAGACCCAAAGTAGGTTTAAAAATTTTTGTTCCCAGTGATAGCTGAGTTAGCTACAGGATTTTTTTAATTGAAGGGCTTAGCACTCTACTAGTTCAGATATAAAAACAATGTTTCTCCCAGGACACAAGGAGGTTGAACAGATGGTGCAGGGCAGGCTTACGCTGCTCCCCTAGGACACAGCCATTTGAAATATGAGGTGAAAAGGCAAGAGATGCCCTTTTTGAAGGTTTCACTCAAAATCCCTTCCAGCACTGCAAGACGAAGAATATTTTGACAGCATATGGAAACCATAAAACCACATAATCCTCGATCTCTGTTCTACTTACCAGTGTTATAGCCTTAATTTAAAGCTCCATGATGCCTACCATTTATAAACACTAAGAAGCTGGTAAAACCAATTTCCATCAGCAACAGCATTCTGATATGACTACTTTGTAGGAGCGAAGCAGCAGTATTTACCACAGCTGATATTTTCCGCTAAAGTTAACTCCAGGGGCTCATGGGGTCCCAACGCCTTACTGCAGGATAGGGTAAAGGGTGCAGATGGAGCCTGAGGCTGGCCAGCAGATGTTGGCTTCTCCAGGCCCTACTGGCTTGCTGTGTCTTGCAGCTGGCTGCTGGGATGGATAACAAGTTCCCAGAGGCAGCCCCACACATTCAGGTGGCACAGCCTCAGCTGATGAGCAGCACTCACACTGTCCCTTGTCACTGTGATCCAAGGTACAGGCTGATGACAGGAACAGAGAAGAAGCTGCAGATCAGTTCTGTTCAGAACCACAGGATGTCAGTTCCCTATGCACCTGGTCTCATCTACATCCTGAGGATTCTCCAACACTGCTCACAGGAGCCAAAACAAAGTAGCACTGCTCACAGTGATAGCACCCATACCTTTGAGCCCAAGCCAGTGATCACAACTACAAATAGCAACAGCTCACCTGAATGGAATTTATTTTATAGCCAAATAAGATCCTGCTTCAACACCGGAGGCTTGTGATCAGTATCCAGACTTCAGCATCTCACTAACCCTGCCAGGTATGCTAATTTAGCAAGCTCTCATCGTTTTTAAGCTTTTTTTTTTTTTTTTTTGGGTCAAGAACACAATGAAAAACAGCATTGCAGCACATGGAGCTGCTGAATACCCAAGCATCCACTTATAGCAAACTTCTAGCAACAACAAGGCAGTTTCCTTTTTAGGACTCCAACAGGCTTGCGCAATCTAGATTTTTTTTAAATATCATTTTAAGGTGGAGTTTACCTTACTAATGTTAGATTATGTTTACAGCCTATTCTGATTTTATTCATAACTTCTGTGAGTTTACCCAGTTTGTCCTTTAACCATCTCCTGGCCACAATCACTGCACTCAGGGGAATTTCCTCAAGTGATCAAATAAGCAGCATGCGGACAAGCAGATATGTGTGGTGCACATAAAGAATTTGCTGGGGAAGACAGTCTGGGTTATTCCTGCTTCAAGTAAAGACAAACTTACTCGTGGTATTGCTTTTGCTCAAGGACCTGGATATAACTGATGGTTAATGTGGCAAGATGGGGAAGTCTGCCATGTACCTCAAGGAGATTTAATTTTGGGGGAAAACAGCCAACAAACTCAATTATATGATTTTTCCTGCTATATAAAACATTTAAGAGCCCATCAGCTAGATGCCCATCTCTACCACTCTAGGCTTTAAAAAGATATGTGCTTCAGGCTCATATCAGAGAATAAAATCATGGGAAAAGCCTGTGGCAGCAGCAGGAGTCTCCCAGTACTGTCATCAGGTCACCATCGACTGACCTTGACTTCCCTCCAATCATCACCCCAACAAAGAACAAACTTTGATGAAACGAGACATGCTCAGCAGTGACCAGAGGAGTTTAGCGGTGTCATCAGCCCGCAACTATCCAACACTACACACCTTCTCTTCTGCCCTGAAAAACAGTTACATCAGATGGAGCCTGACATCATGGACTGAGTGAACTCAGCAAACTTTATAGGGATGTTCCATGGACTAAGGAATGATATCTGTCTCTTTGTGTGTGTGTATATATATATATATATGGTACAAAAAGCAATGGTATGTTGAAAAATGTGGGATCTGAGCATGATGAGAATGGTATGGAATGAGGGGTGCATACTGTCCTGGGTTCAGCTGTAACAGTTGTTTTTCTCCTTCTTAGTAGCTGGTGCAGTGCTGTGTTTTCGACTTTAGTCTGAGAACAGTGCTGATAACACACCAGTGTTTTAGTTGTTGCCAAGTAATGCTTACCCCGATCAAGGACTTTCTCTGTCTCATGCTCTGCTAGTGAGGAGGGGCACAAGAAGCTGTGAGAGAACAGAGACAGGATACCTGACCCAAACTAGCCAAAGGGGTATTCCATACCACAGCACATCATGCCCAGTATATAAACTGGGGGGAGTTACCTGGAAGGCCCAGACTGGTGCTCGAGTTGGGCTGCCTATCTGTCGGTGGGTGGTGAGCAATTGTACTATGCATCATTTGCATTTATTGTTTTCTTTACCTTTTTCCCTTTTAGTTTTATATTCTCTCCCCTTGTTATTTCCCTTATCATTATTATTATTGGTGGCAGAAGTAGTAATTTTGTATGATACCTTAGTTACTGGACTGTTCTTATCTCAAACCCTGGGATTTATATTCTTTTGATTCTCCTCCCCATCTGTCCAGGAGTGGGGGAGAGGGAAGAAGGGGGGAAGTGAGCAAGCAGCTGTGTGGTTCTAAGTTACCGACTGTGCTTATACCATGACACAAACTACTTCTTGCATCAGCTCTAACACAACAGCTCAACACAACCAGGCTCCAGGATAAACCTTAAAGGACACTTGATAAATGCCACTTGATAGATGTCACTTGCCAAGCAAGAAGCACAAGATAGTACATTCACACTGGATCTAGGGCAACATATGCTATGCTCCAGCAACAGCAGGGCTAGCCTGAGCACTGCCGCATTAACACAGCTGGCGCACCATCAGCAGAGCACCATGCCATGCTGAGATGTACTAGTCATATCCTCACTGCAGCACTTCCCCCAGTGCTTTGGTCCATGATGACTTTACCTTAAATCTTTCCAAGCAGCCTGTGGTCAGTATCATGAAGACAATGCTTTCAAAGTAGGGAATGCTCCTTTCTAAAGAGAATTTATATAAAATCAGTCCCCTTCTGAACCTGCTATGTAATTGTACCATGATCCGGTGATGGACCCAGTAGCCCAGTGTTACACTTTGAACATGCCTTGAACTAAGGGCCACTTAAATTTGACTAGCAGTCATTTAGTCCAAAGGTATCTGTTCACTCTGGCCCCAAGGTGACCAGGCTGTGCATGAGTCCTCCTGAAGCTCGACTCCAGTTCTTTCTGCAGTTGGAGCACCCCAAGTCCAAGCCCCTTCGTCATAGGCTGACTGCTGCAGAAGACCGTTTCCCACCATTTCTTGTCTCATTATAGAATTTTGTGAGATATACCTAAATTAAAAATGTACTTGAAAGGCATACAGACAACTCGTTGCCTAAATATCACAGTAGGGCAAGAACCCACACACCACCCCTGATCGAAGAAGTCTCTAAATTTGCCAATGCTCATGGCACAGTGCTTCAGCTGTAGATGTCTTCTGCACTTGCAGGTATGAAAAAGGCTCCATCCCTGACTACAGGAACAACATTTCCCACAATGTTTAGATTTAACTCTGCAACCATGAAGCTGACATTTAAATACAAACAGCCAACCACTTTAGTTATGACTAGAGACATTAGGTACCTTTAATATTTCTAGAAGTTTAAGGACACAGAAAGCCTTCTCATATGCCTAAGGAAAAAAATTAGTTTAAAACACACCTTACCTCATAAATGTTGGGGTGCCACATTTTGGTCAGAAATCTGAAGGCAGGTGGTGAATATGGATAGTCAATAGGAAATTTAATGTGAGCCTGGAATAAAGCAAAATATTTTAGTTATGAAAGAAAGATCAACAAGCAACCATTGCAATGGAAATTATTTTTTTTTCCAGGTTATCACTAAGTCCATTAAACAGCTCATGTTATATATCAGTGCCAGTGCACAGTACCGCTACACGTTTTCTTACGAGCAAAACACTAAGTGAACAAGAAAAATATTAACACCAGGCCTTACCTGAGCTGCTAATGATCAGAAAACCACACAAAAAGCATTTACCAAGTTCGAATTCAAGCAGTACTATCCAACAGCTGTTGTTAAGATAGATACATGGCTTCAAAACCATGTACCTACAGTGGATACTGCTGAGACTGAGGCACCTTGGACCCTGGTGACCCAGAAAAGCAGGGCTCTAACTCAGTGTCCACCCTCCAACATCCAGATCAATAACAGACATGATGCTTTGAAGGTTTTAGCTATCCACAAGCAAGGACCACAAGGAGAAATTGCACCACAGCAGTGCATAGTGGTTACCATAAAAAGAAATTATGACTAATTGCAATGGATGACTCTCTGTTGAAGGGCACTGAGGCACCAACCTGTGTCAGAGGAGCGACCCGAATCAAGAAGACAATCCCAATATGAGTTACGCTTCTTGTTCGGTTTATTGCACAGGCTCACCTAATTTATACCATTGGAGATAGTTTACGTGACAGCTGTACATCTTTCATTGGCTACATAAATCTGTCCACGCGCCTGTCTATACATTGCTATTGGCTAAGCTAAGTTTTACACACATATCTCTGCAACAGCAGGGTGCATGCCTTGCGATAAGCAGTGCATTCCTTGTGGCCAGCAAGCTCCTGTTTCAGCGTTCTGCTTACATTTCTTCGACTCCAGGCCTCCTCGGCTCAGCTGAGCCAGAGAGAGTTCAAGGCTGTTTCACTCGGCTCTAATCCTGGGTTGTGCAAGCCCTCGTGAGAATAACCATTGCTCCACAATTTCCCCGTTTTTCTTTTGCACAAACCAGGATGCTTGCTGTCACACAAGGAAAATTTTGCTAAGTGATCTACTAAGTAAGCGTTTCAAGCATTGCAGTAAGAAAGGTATTAATAGTAAAACAAAAACAAAAGCAATCAATCCATATATGCATGCCTTAATCAAACTATATAGCCAACCACTTAACCCCCAGGTTGTGCTGTAGCCCATACAAACTTAGAATACGTATCTACCGTAACATGTACATAACGCAAATGCCCAAACTCAGACACATGAGTGACATCCATTTGCCACAGCTCCAAAGCCCTCAAACCCCGAGGGTTGACCGCAAGTCCATGTCCTGGTCCATGATTGCTGCACTAAGGACAACTTCAAACAATTCCGGTGGCTTCAGTCCATGTTAGTCGATACTGTCGTCTTAGGCCTCGTGCATTTTGATGGAACGGAGCATGTGCCATCCGTGCAGCATCAAATTGACTGACGATAGGATGAACATGGCTTCCGAGTTTATCAGCTTTTGCGTTACCTTCAGCTAACCCATCTTGGCTTTTGTGGCTCCGAATATGAATGATGTAATATTCTGCTGAACGCTGGCGGATAGCTTGTTAAGGTTGTTGAAAAAGAGTCATAAGACACTCATTCCGCGTTTCTCTAATAATTGCATCTTCGATTTGTTGTACTACACCCACCACATATAACAAATCAGTGACCACATTAAGCGGGACATGTAACCAATACAGTATTGCCCAAAAAACTGCAGCTAACTCTAAAGTTTGTAATGAATCTCCTGACCTTGCAAAAGTTTGTGATGTTTCCATTGACTGCCCTGGCACCATGTGACCACTGCACTAGCCGATTTTTTCCCTGCATCTGTATACACAGTTAGCCCTCCCTGAATGGGTCTCATGGATAACTTTGGTCGTGTTATCCATGCATTGGACAATAGCAATGAGGCTTCTTTTCCGTTAGGTAAATCCACCGAGACTTTCCCTTCATATTGCAGCAAGGCCATCTGCAGGCTAACGGAATGTCCCATTACCCACTCGAGGTCCTCCACAGCTACAGGAATGTGAATGCTAGCTGGCTCTTCTCCTGAAATGGATAGTATGCGTGTTTCCCTTTTCTAATGATTTGTCCAACCGCTTCCATGCATGTTTGAATGCTCTTGCGAGCTTGCAATGGCAAAAATAACCATTCCAAAATAGCCAAGATGTCTCCTCCGTTTTTCTTTTGCCATTGCAAGATCACAGCAAACACTGACTGTGCATGAGAAATGACCGTTGTTCTTCAGAAACGACTACTGGTTTGTCAGTTTGTGCACCCTTTAGCAAAGGATGTAAAGGCATTAGCTGTTCATTAGTAATTCCAATAAGAGGACGGACCCATTGCAAATCCCTCATTAGGGTTTGAACATCGGTCAACGTCCTCGGCTCTAGGTGCAATTCTACTTTTTGGGGCCATACAACAGAATCAGATATAAGCCATCCCAAAGGTCTGGCATGGCACGTGTCCTCACCGCTCCACGCCTGCTGGGTTGCAGCCAGCAGCGGAGCTAAAGGTTCTTCTTGGTGGCAAACACAGAGGCCAATCCAGTCTTGCCCTTGATTGTGGTAGCAGGCATTTGGTCAGCCTCAGTCCTTGCACCTTGTTGTCAATGCAGTTTCACCTGCTTCATCCAGTAACAAGTTGTTATCATGGCAAGGCACACACACAGATTTACATTAGCAGAGTAACTATTACAGGGTGCAGCAGCATGTTGAAGATGCTGATGCCAGCAAGGGACTAGCCAAAGAAATTTCTTACCAGTGGAATTCTCCCCCCTCTTAATTTATCATTGTATTAGAATATTTCTATCTTTTGCCTTAGCATTTTCTAGCAGCTACTACAAATTTGCATACTCTGACATCTCTTTTACAAGTGACAAATGTATACAAGGTGTAGTTTCTTATTAGTAACTGGCTAGTAAATACAGGTGGTTTTATACACAAAATCACAGCATCTAACAATAGCTACTGTACAAGCACACATATTCAAGCTGTTACTTTTCAGTTGCTCCCAAATGATGTTTAGCAATCATTGGTTTTTCTCTTTCTCTATCTCATTCTGCTTGGGGTATTCACGTTCAGCTCCTGCAGCTGAGGCATCAGGTTCCTCCATTCGTCTGTCCAGATCATGGCAAGGCTTGACAAACTTTGCAGGCATTCGCCATGGACCTGTAGGCAGGAGGACACAAATATACCCCCTCCTCCAGGTTATCAGTTCTTGAGAAGTAGATAGGTTCTGTATCTGCCACCCTGATGCTGCTTAGGTGACGGCTCGTAAGGCTTGTGGTTGCACTACCCCTCTCGCTTTTTCAGTTAGCAGTTCTTGTTTCAACCGATCTATCTGTTCCTCCAAGTCTTGGATTCATCCCCAGGTTACTTTAAACATATTAAGCTTGGGTTTGTTTTATTTTGTTTTGTTTTTTCTCTCCTTGGCTCTGGTGTCCATCCTGGTCCTTCCACCGGTGGAGCACCGGGAGCCGAATCGGAGGGCAGCTGTTTTTGAGCATGGGGACTGAACTCTTATCAAATAACTTTTTTTTTTTTTTTCTCCTTTTCCCCGAAGTCGCTCACCCTGCTTTGCACGGCTACAAACGCCGGCCTGCCCGGCAGCAGCTACAGCTGCCTGCCTAAATCAGCAGCAACCATAAATTTCTGCCAGCAACCTCACTTTTGCATTAACCCTTTCTTGTCTGAAATGTTAAACTACTATCTATTAGAAACTTTTACATGAACCCAACAACAAAAAATACACAGAACACCGTCTGCCCTCAACACACACACACACACGTATGGGATCCCACAAGCACAGTCCACACAACTACAATATTTGAAGCACAAAATCCAGACAATCATTACTCCCACTACACAATCCCACATACAGAACGTGGCACAAGGACCCTGTGGAGACTAACAAGAAAACCAGCTCCGAGAAGCATCATTGCAGTGCGAGGTGGCAGGCTCAGCCTTAGCAGGCGTCCCCGCAGATTCAAGTGGTCCCTCACATCGCATGAGGCTTGGGCTTTTATACTGACCAAAATGCACACTCATTCCGACACAGGTGGCCAGCCTATGTTGGAAGAAGTAGCCAGCAGTATTTATAAAGGTCTCCAAAGGTCGATAGAAACCTGGACATACTTATTTTTACCAGCTTTTAGTACATGAGTATCACAGAGAGAATGTAATAAATGAGTCGTATATGGGGTCATAAGTCCTCAGTCCATCACAGTCTAACGTAAAAAAGGATCCTCCCTTCACTTTAAGAAGGATTGAAAACATCCATAAAACAGATGTCCTAAGATCAAATTTCAGTTCATTCAATCACTGTAACAATTGCATCTTTGATCATCCTACGTCAGCCTTTAGCAGGGTTATTACCGTAATCCCCTACCCCGTGCCCAACACCACCCTCCCACTCCCCCTTCTTTACTACTGGATTGTAGGAGGGTGGGGCAGAGGGTTCGGAGGTTTCTTTTGTCTCCAATACTTTAATTTCTTCAGCAGCTGTCGCAGTCAACCGTCACTGAGGCTGGTTCGCATCTGCCGACAAGCCGAACTGTCTGAACCGTCTGAGTCTGAGTTGGGATCAGGAAGGGAAGGGTATAAGTCAGGTTCTGTTGGAGTTTCTGAGTCTGGTTCCAATTCCGATTCGGGGTCTTCTTCCTCTAGGTTAAAAGTGACCACGTTTGCACTTTCTACTTGTACTTTCGGATGCAAGCGCCGTTTCACTTTGTCTTCCCCCTTATCACAGTATCACAGTATGTTAGAGACTGGAAGGGACTTCAAAAGACCATCTAGTCCAATCCCCCTGCCGGAGCAGGAACACCTAGATAAGGTTACACAGGAACGTGTCCAGGCGGGTTTTGAATGTCTCCAGAGAAGGAGACTCCACAACCTCCCTGGGCAGCCTGTTCCAGTGTTGTCACCCTCACTGAGAAGAAGTTTCTTCTCAAGTTTAAGTGGAACCTCTTGTGTTCCAGTTTGTACCCATTGCCCCTTGTCCTATCACTGTTTGCCACTGAGAAGAGCCTGGCTCCATCCTCGTGACACTCCCCCTTTATATACTTATATACACTAATAAGGTCACCCCTCAGTCTCCTCTTCTCCAAACTATAGAGACCCAGCTCCCTCAGTCTTTCCTCATAAGGGAGATGCTCCACTCCCTTAATCATCTTAGTTGCCCTGCGCTGGACTCTCTCCAGCAGGTCCCTGTCCTTCTTAAACTGAGGGGCCCAGAACTGGACACAATATTCCAGATGAGGTCTCACCAGGGCAGAGTAGAGGGGAAGGAGGACCTCTCTCGACCTACTAACCACCCCCCTTCTGATGCACCCCAGGATGCCATTGGCCTTCTTGGCCACAAGGGCACAGTGTCGGCTCATGGTCACCCTGTCGTCCACTAGGACCCCCAGGTCCCTCTCCCCTACACTGCTCTCTAACAGGTCGTTCCCCAGCCTATACTGGAATCTGGGGTTAATGCCGAGGAGGCTTCTGTGATGCCATGCCAGGTCGTTGCGGAGCATTCCCTTCGTGTTTGCCCATTCTGTCCACAGTGAAAGCACCGTGGACCATTCCCCTTGGGGACAGAATTTAGACCTGGTTTCTGCAGTGGTGTCAAAGCTGCCAATACCTTATCACCTAAAGATTGAACTGCCTCTACTAGCAATGCCTGGTGTCCTACAGGTACACGAGACATTCGCTCCAGCATTTGCGCTATAGACGTGTCTGCCGGAAGCTGTATCAAAATCTGTTTTGTGGCAGTATTACAATTTTGCAGCGCACACTGTCTTAAAAGTGCACCTTTCATATACTCGGGTAAATTATGAGCTTTTGAAATGGCATTTGCAATAGAGTCTAAGAATGTGTCAAATGGCTCATCTTTGCCCTGCGTGATTTTCATATAACCTGGATCCGTATTTGTCTCTTTAATTCGTAAGAATGCTGTCATAGCTGTTTGCATTGATTCTTTAAGCAGATTTGGTCCCATACCAGCTTGCGCTTCCTTATTAGACCATGCACCTATCCCCATAAGGTGTTCTAGGGTTACTCCTACCAAAGGGTCTCTGGGATCTCTTTGCACTTTTCATACTTCCTGACATTCTTCCTGCCAATACATCTGCCACAAAAACATCTGCAAAGCAGTCAATATTAATTTGACAATGCTCTTAATGTCCTCAATAAGCAACAAGCCTGAGCCCCAAATATAATCTAACATTTGTCTTGCGGGCTTGGACTGTAAGCCAGATTCTGTCACGGTTTGCCGAAGTTGATTCAAAATTTTCCAATTTAAGGGCGTTATGGTTACATCAAAGTTACCTTGTGCATCAGGTGTATATATTACAGGAAAGGCACTTGTTTTGCGGAGATCTCTAGCTCCTTCATAATCCTCACTTTGCATAGACTCTTTATAGATAGCTTCCCAATTTACTCCCTCACGTCGTGAGGTCTTATCACCGCTTTGAACCTTGGCATCTTTTAAGGTTTGTTCATTTAAGGAATACAAACCAGAAGGTCCTGGATCCGGGGGAGCGGAAGGCTTCATCCATAGAGAATTAGACAAACAGGGGACTTGGGGTATCTGAAAATTAGCCACAGAAGGCGGCATCGGGATTTCCCTACTTCCAAAAGCTATCGCTTCAGGAGGAGGCGATGACTCGGGTACAGATACATTGTTTAATTTTTCTTTCGCGACAGCAGCGATACGCTGTTCTGCAGCATATTTCTGCACGCATTGTATAACACATTTCCAATTCTTTGCCAATTTGTGTGCCTGCTCATTATTATCATCTATGACCTGTTCCCAAAGTATATCACCAAACCTTCTCCACTCATCCAATTCAAACACCTTATGTGCATCTTGAAAACACCCGACACCCTTGCCATAATCAAGGAGGGCGGTAAGTTCTTTCCCTAAGTCAATTTCTTTCCCTATACCTCGCTTCTCTAAGAAGCTCTTAAATAAATCATAGGCTGCCTGTCTTTCCATATCCATTTTTAAATTTTTCACAATTACACAGCTTTGATTATTTTTCACAGTTTTACAGAGCTCTTTATATTTTCACAGTGCTGTTTAGCTAGCTAGCTTTTTATACTTTTCACGAGTTACACAGCTTTGGCGCCAATGCCGCTTACCCCGCAGACAGCTAAATTAGCGGGCGGCGAAGGCAGAGGCTCCTCTACCGCTGAACCGGCTCCTCTCCTCCAGGTCCTCGAGGTGACTCGGTACTCTTGTCCAGCAAGATTGGTGCCTTTGACCCTCTGGATGCTGCTTTTCCGGTGCTTCCCCGCTCTGCTCGCGTCGACCCCAGCCTCTACGGGTACCTGGGTTCGTCATCTCTCCTGGGTGCCTTGGTCCCTGCTGGGGTCCCTGTTCGGGCGTCAATTTGTCGGAGACTTTATGTCGTCGCGATGCAGAGGGAACACAGCACAATCAAGATGATTGATAAAGTGATCCGTTTATTCATCTGAGGTCCAGGGTATATATAGTGTTAAACTGCTGCATACACACATTTTTGGAAGATTAGAAGCGAGTGGGAAAATTCTGCTTTCTGTTACATCTGTTACTTTCAGTGTGCTTCTTGCAACTTCACTATCCTGCTCCTACATCCTGCTAACCTTGAGCAACTTACCAAGTCTCTTTGTTTTACGACTTACTAAGACTCTTTGTTCTACTGCACGTAGCTGACCCTTAATAACCTAAGGCTAGGCCTTGCAGCCTAGGTAACTCCAGTACAAACCTCAGAGTTCGGCTAAGACCAAACCGCTGAGATTGCTTCTTATGTCCCTCATTACAGAACTGGTCCCTCAATCAAGGGAACATGACCTTTGTCTGCTAACCACGCTTCCACAAATCCCCCTTTTTCTTTTTCCAACATACTTGTTACAATTCGCATAAGGCTTTGCTGAATACATTGAATAATGCAAGGCAAACAAATCAAAAAGAGCAAAAGATACATACAGGCAAAAAGTGGCTCAAAATACTACTTAGCCATGATCCTAGTCCCAGTGACTTTAACAAAGAGGTGAGGTCCCAAGAAATCTTGTCCTTACAATCATTTTATTTCTTTCCCCATATGACAAGCCTTTCAACTTAACTTTTATCTCATACCACTAAGCAGATGATCTTGCTTGTCTGTAGTGTTAGTTTCTCTTTTCTGTAGTGTTTTCCAATGATACTCAGCAAAATAAACGTGGCATTTACCATTAGGGTAGGAAAGAGGTTTTCAGTGACATTTCCTTTAATAAATTCAGTCCTATGTGGGTTTTTTTATTATCTACAAATAGATTCTGAACTCCTCATAATATTTAAAAACATACAGACAGATCTACTTCCTTTGCAGAATCTAGTACTTACCACATTTGTTCTTATATGCTGTTTTTAATGGGACTTCCATTTCATGAATTTTTCTGCTCCCCATTGATGACACTGCAAGACACCTGCTAAAATATTGATTTCATTGCAATTATACACTTTCCTCCAACAACGTAGCTTGCAAACAAATGTATCATTTTTAATATCTGAGAGAATAAACTCTGGTGCAAAGCAAAAGTAGATAACACCTTATTTAAAGTACCTTTACAATACTATTCCATATTGTGCTGTTTATAAATGTGAGATAGAAGGCTGAAAGGGCCAGGAGGTACCTCTCACTGTGGAATGACAATTTAGAAATATGAGCCGTGGAACACTCTCAGTAAGTCCTGTAGCTAATGAACTGATACGTAAAGCATGGCTAAGAACTTGTTACTCATTGGCTAATCAACTACAAATAAAGTGATCAATTCTTAAAAATACCTATTTACATGTATGAAAAAGCAGTCAGTAGAAGATTCTGTACAAAACACTAAAATGCCCTTGGCGTCCCTAGAAATATACAGAGTATAACAGAAAATATACAACTAATTTCACATCAGTAAAAGAGACCAATGAAGTAAAGGTAAAGGCTCAACTTGCTGAGAAGAGTATACAAGTAATCAAAAAACCCCCCCAAAACTTCTGATTTGAATGCACCTATAATTTCGGCTTAATTTTCTAAAGTTTAAAGCAAATATAAAAATGTGATGAAATGAAACTTCAGTTGATGATAATACTTTCAGTATGGTTTATTATGTATGTAAAAGATATAATTCTAAAAAAAAACAATGTAAGCACTGATATAAATATGTCAGGAGTATGTGAGAAAAGGATGTGGGTGGGTTTGTGTGTGTTTTTTTTAAAAAGTAAACATGAGACAGTAAAGAAAAAAATGAGGCTCCATTGTTTATAAAATAGTTTAATATAAAATGAAAAGTTTATTGTTTTTGTTTATTAAATTCAAAATTCGCAGTCATTAAAGCACTAAATATGGGGCAAATGACCTTCTATTTCACCAGAAAATAGTCATTTCAAACCAAGGGGAAGATGAGCGAGTTAGGTTAGAAATAAGACATATTTTTTTTCAGGTTAAAGCAGACTGAACTGAAAACTCCTGACAGTAACATTGAAATCTTGTTTCACTGTTTTCAGAATGGAGGATTTAAGTTACTGAGTTTGACTTTTTTTTTTTTTTGCTCCCCTGAAGATTCAAATTTGTATAAACAAAAGAAAATAACTATAACAGAACTATTTTCTTGAGAGAAAAAGTAAAATAAAATGAAATATGACATAATAAGACATAATAAAAAGACAAAAATAATATATAATTAAATATAAAGAATAAAATAAAATAATTAGGTTAAACTTAAAAATACCAAAAAAACCCCAAACCTTCTAACAATGCAAGAATTTGTGCAAAATTTTCTTCTTATAGCACAGAAAACTTCCTGGTTTGATCT
This sequence comes from Neopsephotus bourkii, assembly GCF_033783945.1. Taxonomy (NCBI): domain Eukaryota; kingdom Metazoa; phylum Chordata; class Aves; order Psittaciformes; family Psittacidae; genus Neopsephotus; species Neopsephotus bourkii. Next base: position 18,293 of record NW_026901626.1, read on the forward strand.
TACATGACAAGAAACCAGATTTAGAAAACTCAGACCCCCTTAGAATATTGAAACTGTTTATGGAGATGTCAGTAATTTACTTAATACTATTGACAAGAATAGAAAATATTCCTCATGAAATATAAATATTTATTATATTGCATACCTGAATAAGCCTGAAATGAGAACTCATGTGCAGAATGCTATTGCCAAATAACAGAGGAACCAGAAAACTGTTTACAAAATGTATGAATGTAATTGGCCTTTGTGATAGTTTGAGATTTTGTATATGCTTTTATACTTTAATCTCCATATGGAAAATAATAATAAAACTAAAAATACATGAGAAAAAGGTAATTTTTTCATGAAGAACTTGGACAGCAGGTGGATAAACACTGACTGGAAAATTACTCTCACCTTTAGTACAACAAAAACAACAAAATACATAAAAATGGAGTTGAAATTTCAGAAAAAAAAAATTGTTTTACTTTTCCTGAACATTTTAATATTGGTGAAACAACCTCTTCAATTGGTATTCCAAGTTGTAAGCCAATAGAATTGACTGCTGAACAGGCAATTGAAAAGTATATTTATGTTACAATTTTCTGCTTACTATGTGTACAAATACAGGTTTCATTTGAAAAGCTGCACTGAATATGGTTTCTGTTTCATAAAAAAAATCATATCACCTCACTAGCAAAAGAATCTTCTATGAAAAATAATTTACAAAAAATCTTGGGTAACTCAACAATGTCTTTATTAATACTTTTTTTTTTTTCTGTTAAAGGAAAATCTCTGGCAAAACAAAAATTTACACAAGCATCAGATATGACTGGGATCTGTTCCTATAACAGTAAACTCCATATTGCATAGTTTAGTTTCTTTTCTAACTGCCTACATCAATTAATAATAACTACAGTGTAACTAGATTAATTACAATAACTTGTGTTAATAACTGCCTACAAACAAGGCTACAAAAAGTCTAAGGTTATAACAATCACTCTTTAAAACAGTAATTTTTTTCTAGAACTTGTCCATATTTATACTTAATCTATCAGCAGGATGAATGTAATACAAACACAGCTATACCTTAACAGAAATATTAGATCTAGTCCTGTCAATGTATTTGCTTTCACAGTGATGCATTTTCATGAAAATAATATGTCTACGTGGCAAGATTAAAAATGACTGATGTGGCACAGCAGAGTTTGCCCACCAACATAGTAAGCTATTTAATCCCACTTTGCTGAAAAATAGAGCATTGGTCAGTGTAAGCGAATCTTCAGTTTCAGCTGGGTGCGCATTATGCAAGGACAATTGCATGAGCTGCCTATACACAAACGCCATTTTTATTTTTTCTGCCATGCATTTTGTTCCATGACAAATAAGAAAATTCATCCCAAAGCAGCAATTTTCTATTTCTCAAATCACATGTATAGCTGAAGAACATAGATAGCAGGTGTAATAGATTGTACCCTAAAGGTCGAATAGTTCAGTAGAGTGTGTCTTCTCTTGCTGTTCAGTAAGCAGAGCCTGGTATTTCTGACTCAGTCCCTTCACTCCTTGAATACACAAACAAGAATTTATTATTTATAATATGCCATGTCATTATTTAAACATGTCTTCTATGTATTTCAGCTCATGGAATTGGAAGAATGTCATATTAGAATGGAAATGCAGATTTGTAATTTCTCTTATAATAAAAGTTAGTATGTTTTACTTCTTACCATTGAATGTGTAGAAAACAGACCCTATCTTCAGTTGTCATCAGTTCAGCTCATCCAGTTCAGCTCATCTAGGTCAGGCAATAAGGCAATATCCCTTTCATAAGACATATAAAAGTGCCTCACCCTGCAAAGAAAATCAAATAAAAATACAAAAAAAAAAAAAAAAAAAAAAACCCACAACAAACCAGCAAAATCTTACATAAGATACATAATAAATAAACAAGTAGATAAATGTCAATTTATTTATTTATTATGTTCTACTTGCTATTCATTTTCTAAAATTAAAAGGTATTGATTAACAGTAGAAATAAAGGCTTTACAATAGTTTTAAAATGAAGACATAGTGATGATCTTAAGGTCCTTTCCAACCCTAACTATTCTGATTCTATTCTATGTCCTGCTCTAAGTACAGGACAAAAATTAATTCAATATCTATGACAGCACAAAACTTGGCAACTCAGTTTTGTGTGCTCTAGCAGTGCAGACACAAACTGTATCTCTGAAACTAGCCTAATATAAATCCTTTAATTCACAGATCTCTGAAAGATAAATACTTTAGAGATTGATAGATGCTTTGAGAACATAGTATTCTCTAAAAAAGAAATACAGATTTATATTTTGTTCTAGAATATGCTTAGTTGATTTGGTAAGATACGTATTCAATGAGTGTCACCAATTTCCCTTGCTATCATATGGATGGTGAATGTTAAATATCCTTACTGTTCTGCAAATCACCACTTCACAGACTGCAAGAACCACTCTAGTTCTTATACAGCTTCCCCTTACCTTCACAGGTAAGGAATTACCTTCACAGGAAATTATGTTTTAGGGTAGGGACAGGCAAGGTTTAGGATTAGAGCTAAAAGTATGCTATGAGGAAATCTAAGCAATGACTTGCACTAACCTTTTGAGTTTTTGTCTAGTGGTAGGAAATGGGGTAGCTAGATATCTATCAAGATCTTTTCAGAGATATTTTTTTGTCCTGGCAGAGTGAGGGTTTTTTTTTTCCCCACATTGTTCATATGCAGCTGGACAGGGGAATGTTCTCTACAAATCAGTCAGCTGCAAAACTGAACTAGATTCACATTTTGCTTCTTCCTATTTTGTTACAGGGCTTTTTGAAGTGTTCATACATCTCTACTTCTTCTTATTCTATTTTAACTTGCTTATAAAAAAGAACAAGTTTTTTGTCATACTATTCTTAAGATAGTGAACAAAAAGCTGTCAACTTATCATCACCGTCCCATGGATTCAGAACAAAAACCAAAGGAGAGGGGGGAGATGAAAACACAGCAACTATTGTAAAATATGTTACCCAAGCTGAAAGCAAGCTGCTACTTTCCAGTATAATAGAATATAGGCACAAGTTAAAAAAAATTAGCAAACACGGATATCCTTCAGCTGGCTGCAACATATGTTCTGTTTTCAAACTTACTAGAAAAGAAAGTTCTAGGAAAGTGATAGAAACATTCAGAAAAAAAAATAGCAGCCAGAAATGAAAATACCGGGTTAATATTTACTGAGTAGTTAACTGAAGTTTCCAAGAGTTTCTTCTGATTTTTATAGAATAGCATGCCATAAAATAGCATGTGGTGATAATTAATTCTCTGCAACATGATGGTGTAGCACTAAACTGCAGCATTACCTGGAAAACTACATTCATTTTAGCAGGGCTTGACATGCTTATACTAGTTCTAGACAAAAATCTCATTCCTCATCTTTATCTATCAGAAAGCATGACTTCAGGTATAACTTGGTGTTAAGACAGTAGAATTTGTAGGTCAGGAAAACAAACATTAAAGATTGTCTGGTTGCAACCCGTTGCCCCTGCCTTGGAACACCTCACACCATGTCACCCAGGGCTCTGGCCAACTTGGTCTCGAACACTGTGAGGGATGGGGCATTTATGACTTCTTTGGGCAACCTGTTCCAGTGCCTCACCACCCTCACAGTAAAGAACTTCTTTATATCTAACCTAAGCTTCCCCTCTTTAAGTTTATATTCATTACCCCTTGTCTTCTCACTACAGTTTCTGACGAAGAGTCACTCTCCAGCATCCTTGTAGGCCTCTTTCAGATGCTGGAAGGCTGCTATGAGGTCTCCACACAGCCTTCTCTTCCCCAGGTTGAACAGCCTCAACTTTCTCAGCCTGTCCTCATAACTCCTAGCAGTTCATCCTATCAGTATGGATGGAATAAACTCTCTGAAGGAGTACTCCAAGTTCCAGATGACGCCCATTTATACATGCTCAAAACCAGTTCAGTTTAACTAGCATGAATATTTTAACACCAAGCTTTGGATGTGAGGATTTTTTCACTTTGCCCAAGGTACTCGCTCCAACAGACATTTTACAGCAAAATTGCTGAACTAGTGTCACATAAATTGTGTGAATTTATGAATTAACATTGTGCCTTTTTGAAACTAAATGAAACAAACCAGCCAACATTGGTGATTAAAAAAGACAGTTAAAAGTGTGTGCAACCCTTTTCAGCTGTAAAAAATTAAGTACCCAAAAAACCCCAGGTCCTAAACACCAACTATGGAACTTTTTGGAGACACCAGAGAGTTTGAATGGAGAAAACTTCTGAAAGTTCAGTTGCAAAAGTGAATATATTAAAGAAGAATGTCATTACACTGTGACATGCAAATAATTTGCTTAAGAGCAATAGGATTGTGTGCTCTGTTTCTTGTTTTCTTTTAGGATTTTGTGTTAAAATATCCTCTCACTTCTGGGAAAGAAAACAGCAACATTTTCCCCCTCTGACCTGAATATTTTATTCACTAAAGGTATTTTAGATCAAATAGTACCCGGGGGGAGTGGTGTGGGGGGTGGAGGGGGGGTGGGGTTGGAAGTTATTTATGACAGAAGGTTTACTGCCAACTTTAAAATCTATTATTCCATAAGTAGCAGAACTAATGAGGTTAATGGGTGGCTTTTTTATCTGTGTAGCTCATGTGGGAAAGCACAGCAGTCTTTCCCTCAGCAGATAACACCAAAAAACAAACCTCACAGGTAAACTCAAGACATACTTCAGGGCACAGGAGGTATTGCAAAATAAATAATTCTTATCAATCCTTTAAGGAATGTACATGCTGTACAAAGAAATTATCCCACCTTGGAATTTCAGTGAGTTGATGTTAGAATTTTGCAAGGCAACATCCTCCTGGTATTGAGTTATTACAGTAGGAAAAACATGTATTTGAAATGATCAACCATAATTTTATCTCTTGACCTAGATTTACATAAGGAATAGAGAACAGAAGGTGCAAGGCAATACAGGAGGTGGAGAGATGTAAGGCAAAAGTACACTAAATGATGGATTCTTTTTCATGTGAAATACTGATGTAAATGGTGCTGAGAAACAAGTTTTACTTGGAAAGGAATTTTGAATATTGAACAATATTGTCCAAGAACTGACTTTTAGACAACTTTACATTTCTAGATGACTGTATTGTGCTTAAAATGTTACTTCAATAATAATTCTTACACTTATAAAAGAAGGGGACTATAGGTACAAAATTATGGAGACGAAAAGTCATATGAGATTAGTGCTAGATGAGAATGTGGAAATAAAGGGAATAAATAAAATGCATAAACCAGAAATGGAGAAAAAGGTGGAGCCCAGGAATAGGAACCTAGGAAGACAAATAAAATCCTAAAAGCCTGTTAAAAACCCCAAAACCCCAAACCACCAACAAACTAAGCACAAAAACTTTTGCACAGTTTGAATCAATCTGTCAAGATTTGATGGACCAACCACCTTCTTTCTAAATACATTAGAATAAAAGGTTTCATAAAAATCCTAGTATCAGTCTAAGAAAATCAACTTAGAATTACTTTTAGCATAGAATCGAGTAGAATAGAATATTTTCATTGTAAGGAACTTGCCTAATCAAACTGCATGACTAATTCAGGGCTGACCAATTTGCAGCATGATATGAAGAGCATGGTCCAAATGCCTTTTAAACACTGACAGAGTTGGGGCATCGACCACCTTTCTAGGAAGCCTATTCCTGTGTTTGACAACCCTTTCAGTAAAGAAATGCAAGTGCAGGACCTAGCGCTTGGCCTTGAACTTTATAGGGTTGGCACTGGCCCACCTCTCCAGCTTGTCAAGATCATTCTAGATCCCATCCTTTTCCTCCAGCATGTCAACTGCACCACACAGCTTGATGTCACTGGCAGACTTGCTGAGGGTGCATCTATCTCAGTGTCTATGTTGCCAACAAAGATGTTGAACAGTGTCAGGCCCCATACCAACCCCTGAGAAACACTACTTGTCACTGATCTCCATTTGGAGTATCTTAAAATATGCTCTGTAAGTTTGTTTAGGCTTCTGTCTTACTGAGGGTCATACTTATATTAACAGAAATATACATTTTACAGTCACCACGTCAAAGCCTGTTTTGGCCTTTTTAACAATAAGAAATCTAGAGAGTCCTTATGAAATGAAGATTTTGAACAAAAAGCTTTAATGAAATATTTAGATATCTTTATATAATTAACTACCTATCTAATTTTCACACAATCACTGTCCATTTTGGATACAGTGACTATTTTATAAAGTTTTATAGATGAAAAATTTTGTGACTTTCTGCTTCAGAGAAGATTGCAGGGAGTTGCTGTTTCTTTATATGTAATAACTAACTTTAAAATCTATTCATCAGTCAAATACCATGTGTAGTTTGACACAGATCTCTGTGAATCCTTCTCATTTGTCGTACATGCTGACCTATTTTTGGAGAAGGCTGATTTATAAATCAGCATTTAAACTCCTTTCATACTGACATACGATGATATATAATTTTGCTGGAGCATGATTTTTCATAGGAATGAAGTTCACATTTTAAATGATTCTATTTCTTCAATTTAAATTGATATGTTTTGTGGGCAGTAATGTCTATTACACATGACATTTTATAGTATAGACTTGGCTATAATTTATCAAGATAAGACTATCTCTTCTAGAACAACTAAAATTTCTAAAATAAAAATGAGTCAAATGGTTTCATTGATATCTGCACAGAATGCCAAACAAGTTATTCTGTATTATTCCTGGCATACTGCAGTGATGATTAATATCCTGTAAGTTTCTTTTTGACTAGAACTGCTGCCATTTGTGAAATTAAAAATTTGTTAAAATTTTAAAACAACTTCAAATGCAATATGTTATTTAATTTTTTTTCCCATCCAACTTTATATATTTATATACTTCATGATATTTCAACAGAAATTTCTATCACCAGATGGTACATACCAGACCCTACTATCTTTCTATTTTCTTTTATCGTGGCTTAGAAGGACAATATTTAATAGTGACTGATAGGTTAGAGTCACTTTAACTGCCTTTTCAGGTAAAAACATTAAAATCTGAATAAGTTGTTTAGACAGCTTAAAAACCTCCAGAATCGCAGTTCTTACACAGGATCTCATGCACGGGTGAAAACTGAAGAATGACATGTTTGCTCAAGAATTTTTAGGGCTTTTTTTTTTTGTTTTGTTTTGTTTTGTTTCTTGCTTTGTTTTGGTTTTCTTGTTTTTTGTTGGTTTTTTTTTGGGGGGGATGGTTAGAGAAGCGGCACATACTAGTTCGAACAAATCACTGATCTCTCTGTTTCAGGAATATTATTTACAAATGAAGGTACGTTACCTTCAATCTTTTATGTTTCATATGAAAAAAATTACTAAACCAAACTTATACACTAGAATAATCAAACCAAAACCATTTTTTTTCATTCTTGTTTGTTATTCAGAGATGTCTATTTATTAAGCTAAACAAAAGAACTGAACTTCAAATTGTTCCTCAATTAAAACTACATATATTTTTATGTGGTTTTACTGAACAAAGTGGAATCCATTTGCAGGCTTTTTTTTTTTTTTTACAAACAGGAGAAGGTAAAATTACACAGTAGAATAAGAGATACTTGTAAGTACTTTGCAAGTTTGAACAGCAGTGTCAATGAATATTTTTCTTTCATGAGTGATTCTACAAGCTAGAGTAATGGAATTTTTTAGTTAATTGACAAAATAATACAGAGAATTCAATATATATTCTCCTTTTATAGCATTTTTAACAGTCTTCTTTTATTGCAGTTCACCTGAACTGAACATTCATATTTTCTGGACAGCATTTGCAATACGCAGGTGTCCCAGATATCCACACTGATATAGTTAATTGGGTATCACTGAGAAATAATATTTCCTTAAAAGAAAGCAACTCTAAAAGGCCACCACCCAAAAAGCAATAAACCTTCCACATAGTCATTTATATGTTGATACATTTTGCTAATACTAGAATCAATGTGATTTTATTATTACATTTGAGCTAGATAGATCTTTCTAAGAGGGGCTTATTCTGAGAGATCTGAGATGGAGTCAGGGCAAAGGAGGAGTTTGCTTTGGTATATGAGGATTGGGTTAGGGATCAGCTATGCAATCTGGACATCTATAAATCGATGGGTCCGGATGGAATGCACCCACGGGTGCTGAGGGAGCTGGCGGAGGTCATTGCTAGGCCACTCTCCATCATCTTTGGTAAGTCGTGGGAAACGGGAGAGGTGCCTGAGGATTGGAGGATGGCAAATGTCACACCAGTCTATAAGAAGGGCAAGAAGGAGGACCCGGGTAATTATAGACCGGTCAGCCTTACCTCCATCCCTGGAAAGGTGATGGAACAACTTATTCTTGACTCCATTTCTAGGCATATCAAGGATGAGGGGGTTATTAAGAACAGCCAACATGGTTTTATGAGGGGGAAGTCATGTTTGACCAACCTTATAGCCTTCTATGAGGAAGTGACTAGGTGGAGGGATGATGGTAGAGCAGTAGATGTGGTTTTTCTTGATTTCAGTAAGGCATTTGATACTGTCTCCCACAGCATTCTCATAGATAAGCTAAGGAAGTGTGGGCTTGACGATCAGGTAGTGAGGTGGATCAAGAACTGGTTGGAAGGAAGAAGGTAGAGAGTTGTGGTCAATGGTGCAGAATCTAGCTGGAGGTCTGTGACTAGTGGAGTGCCTCAGGGGTAGGTGCTGGGACCAGTGCTGTTTAATATTTTCATCAGCGACCTGGATGAGGGAACCGAGTGTACTCTCAGCAAGTTCGCTGATGACACTAAACTGGGAGGAATGGTTGACACACCAGAAGGCTGTGCTGCCATTCAGCGAGACCTGGACAGGCTGGAGAGTTGGGCGGGGAGAAATTTGATGAAATTCAACAAGGGAAGTGTAGAGTCTTGCATCTGGGGAAGAACAACCCCATGTACCAGTACAGGTTGGGGACTGACCTGCTGGAAAGTAGTGAAGGGGAAAGGGACCTGGGGGTCCTGGTGGATAGGAGGATGAACATGAGCCAGCAATGTGCCCTTGTGGCCAAGAAGGCAAATGGCATCCTGGGGTGCATTAGAAAGGGTGTGGTTAGTAGGTCAAGAGAGGTTCTCCTCCCCCTCTATTCTGCCTTGGTTAGGCCGCATCTGGAATATTGCGTCCAGTTCTGGGCCCCTCAGTTCAAGAAGGACAGGGAATTGCGCAGAGCAACAAAGATGATTAAGGGAGTGGAACACCTCCCTTATGAGGAGAGGCTGAAGGAGCTGGGTCTCTTCAGCTTGGAGGAGACTGAGGGGTGACCTCATTAGTGTTTACAAATATGTAACGGGTGGGTGTCATGATGATAGAGCTAGGCTTTTTTCAGTGATATCCAGTGATAGGACAAGGGGCAATGGGTGTAAACTGGAGCATAGAAGGTTCCACGTTAACATCAGGAAGAACTTCTTTACTGTGAGAGTGACAGAGCACTGGAACAGGTTGCCCAGGGGGGTTGTGGAGTCTCCCACATTGGAGATATTCAGGGCCCGCCTGGACAAGTTCCTGTGTGATGTACTCTAGGTTACCCTGCTCTTGCAGGGGGGTTGGACCAGATGATCTCTCTAGGTCCCTTCCAACCCTTGGGATTCTGTGATTCTGTAATACAACTTACTATTCAGGCGTTCGTCAAATGGTCTGTCAAGGGCAGTGTCTAATTTTTCATCTTAAGAAACAAGTACTACTTTAAAAAGAAATTAAGGGAAGGACAAAGATATTCTTAGTATGCTCAGATAGTCTCAGAGGCCAGTCAGGAAAATGAATATTCCTAAATAATTAAAAAAAAAAAAAAAAATCTCTGATCAAACCAGCAAGTACTATTTCTACTTGTTGTATCACAAACATAGTTTTGAGAAACATCAAAGGAAATGTGCCTAGCTAGAGAAAAATAAATCAAATTTTCCATCTTCTACAGAATCCTCAGTTTACAAGTGTCCTGGGTTCAGCAGCAGCAGTCACTTTTTCTTCTTCTTAGTAGCTGATCCAGTGCTGTGGTTTTGACTTTCAGCCTGGGAACAGCACTGATAAAACTCATGTTTTTAGTTGTTGCTAAGTAATTTTTACCCTGATTAAGGACTTTCTGAGTCTCATGCTCTGCCAAGGAGGAAGGGAAGCCAGGAGGAGGTAGAGACAGGACACCTGACCCAAACTAGCCAAAGAGGTATTCCATACCACAGCATGTCATGCCCACTATATAAACTGGTGGCAGTTACCCAGAAGGTTTTTATCATTGCTCGGTCGGGCTGGGAATCTGTTGGCGGGTGGTGAAAGGTTGTATTCTCTTCCCTTGTTATTTCCCTTATCATTATTATCATTGGTGGTAGCAATAGTGATTTGTGTTATACCTTAGTTACTGGACTGTTCTTATCTCAGCCCATGGGAGTTACATTCTTTCGATTCTCTTCCCCACCCCTTTGGGAGAAGGGGGAGGAAGTGGAGGTGGGGGCAGTGAGTGAGTGGCTGTGTCACTCTGGTTTGCCAGCTGTGCTTAAACCACAACAGCAAGTAATGCCATCATAACTTGTAAGATGTTAAAAAAGATTCACCATGAGATGAAATAGATGCATTTTAGGTAGCAACTGGTAATACAGTTGCCCAAATACATGGAACGAAAGCCAGAAGTACCGTGTCCGTCCAGGAAGTGAGAAGCCCTTATATTTTGCGCAGTTCAACTATTTGCGCTCTGTTATTTGACTGCTACGGAACCACAACTATGTTATGAATTCCTAATGATCTACCAAACAATGTAAATGAAGCGGAACAAAGAGCTAAAACATATTTACACCCACATAAGAACAGAAAAATGTGAGGAATTAAGGAAATGAATTGAACCTGCAGTTACATCACTCTTGATGAAAAGAACATCATCTCCAGGGTGTATTGGTCTACATATATATTTTATAGAATTATGTCTCAGCTGTTGATCAATCTTATCTGACAAGAGGTCAGTCTTGGCTCCTGCCTCTTAAAAGGAAAATTGACTTGAAATAAATTTTGGTTATTTGTTAATTTTTTATGTACTTAACATGGTTCAATAACCTAACAATTCTGGTTTAACATCAGTGCAGGGGAAATGAATGGTATTTCTGGTATCCCTGCTGGTTGCCATATGCTGATTTTCTTATCCTGGAAAAATAAAATTTTCTTGTTACTATAAAAGCTGATGGATTCTACTATAAAATGGGGTATACTATACAGAAAATTAAATATTTCAGGGGAAAAAGAAAATCAAACTTTTGGAAGCAGTTTCCTAGAACTGACTTCCTAAAGCTTCCGGATGAAGTTACATTAAAGACAATACATGAATATACACTCTCTCAGTGCTTTCATTTTTTAATAAATTTGACTTTGTCTTATGGTTTTCTGAATATCTATTTGATTGGGGTTTTTTTGTCTTAATATTTCATTATCATAAAAAATTCATATCCCTGCATTTATAACACGACATTATATCCAAGGAATTTGTTTCTTCTTATTTTCTCTAGTTTTCTAGTATAATGCTTTTATACACATTCTACTTCCTTATGAATGAATTCTGATAGTTGAACACAATAGAAAATGTCAATAGTAATAAAACTAGAAGAACTAATGAATGTTAGAATGCCTGTTACCTGAAAAGTGAAATTGATCATAAAATCATTACTATTTTAAATCAGAAGGAATTTTTCTTGATGATGTTAACTCTCTCCGCCTTCTTTTTTTCTTTTTTTCTCTTTTTCTCTTTTGCTGCCATGTGTTCAGTTAGGATGAAAAAAAAAATGTTCCAAATGTCTAAATAGAGTAATATATATATTAATTAGATTCTGAGATGATACATTGGAAAATTTGGACCAAATTCTGTACCTAAAAGTGTTACTTTCAAGTGTAGTAAAAAAAAAGTAAAAAAGGATGAAATTTTTTTATATGTCTCCAACTATGTCCATGAATTTTAAATGTAACTTTTTAATCCCAACCTGAAATGAATATTTTAATTTCTTCAGGTTTGAGAATTGTTAACTTTCTCACTATAGGCTGATACATTGGTCAACTTCCTGACCTTTTTTCAGAATGACGGCTTCTTTATTCTATATAAGCAATAAATGTAGACTGATATCTTGACTTTATGCTTTAATACATTAAAAAAAATGATTCTAGCTCAACCACCAAGTTAGATAATCAATTTACTCAGTTGCGTTGTCTGCCAGATTGAATGCGCTTTAGTGACTGATGTCTGAAGGGCTTCCTGACTCTATCAAGAACTTTTTCCTTCTTGAAGTTTGTTCTCTGTGTTATCCTGGTGACAATCAGCAAATCAGAGGAAACCTTGTGGGTCAGAATATCTCATGGTTGTAAACACATGTATACCAATATGAGGTTTTAAATATTTTTAATATATATACATGCACATGTATATATACTTGTCTATAAACATGAGATGTTATTTGATTGTTATGGAATCACATTATTTGATTACAGTAATATGAGATGAAGATGAGCTAGAAGTAACCTAGGAAGCTAGGAGAGTTAATAATGATTTTATAATGTGGCTTACCATAAAAACAAGAAAAAAAACTTGATCAAACCAGGTTTTTTTTACTTTTCTGAGTTAAAATCTATTTTCTTAAACATATTTTCTTCAAAAATATGCAGCTCATCATTAATATAAATTTGGTTAGAGATCAAATATCTGCTCCTACGTGTCAAGTAGAATTCATCTCTGCTGAGGAGAATTGGCAGTGTAAATAAAAAAAAAAAAACAGTCGGAAGTGAATCAGATACAGAGAAGTAGAATGACTTACCTGAGGTAAGAAAAGAATTTGTATTCACAAAGATTAAAAGAAACTATACTGAGTTCCACTCAAGATATGACTGGTAAACCACATAACTCCGTGAAGTTGCAATTTGCTTATCTTTCTTTAAGACATAATTTACTTCATATATCATGCAAACTGTTTTATATATGATTTGCATTTTCACCTAGCATAGAGAATCTTACCTCTCTAGGGAGTGTGGTATATTACCATGTCTATTGCAGAATAATGAAAATAGTATGCCACAAAGTTTCTTCCTTTGCTTGCCCATATTCTTATACAAGAAAAAAGAAAAATAAGGGAGAGGTAGAGAAAAATACAATTTAAAAAAGCCACAGCTGTTTTATTGATCCCTCTAAAACATTTTATTTGACCTTTAAATAAGAATACAGCATAGTCTCAATACTGAGAAGTTAACAAAGAACACATTTGTATATAAATAAAAAATTTAGTATGTTTGAATTATGCATAGATAAAATAGTCAAGTTACTGGTAAAGAACAGACCATCAAACTAGACAGATACGCATCCAACTGACTCGCTAACAAAGCATTCACATACCTGAAATATTTGTATCTTTCAACAAAATGCAGAAGAAAAATTCTCAGTATCTTTTAGGTACTCAAGTGTCAAACTACGCTTCTAAGAACTCAACTGTACTTAAATAATATATAAGTAAACCATAGGTAAGCGGTACAAGCTGTTAAGAAAGAAACTGAGGTTAAAATTAATACCAGTCACTCTTATCTATTTGTTTGCAGTCAGTGAATAGGTGCAAGTACATAACCCTTGTGTTGTAAGGGAAACTAAGAGTTAAATCTGGTTCCATTGAGACTAATTCACTGAAGTTCAATTCTGGAATGAAAACAGTGTTTTCATACATTTTTGCAAGTTTGGAAGGCAAATGTGTTAGTCAGAGAGTTACATGGGTTTACCTCCTGACAGAGGTAGATGGGGTAAATATAGTCGTTCTGGGTCATAGCTAGAGACCAGATGAAAAGTAAAAGCTGCTTTCCTCCTTCTAGCCCTATAGAAGTTGTTTGCTTATATTTCCTTCTTTTCATTAAAAAAAGCCAAACCCAAACAAACAAACAAACCCACAACTCCACTCCCACCCCCCCAAAAAAACAACAAACCAGACAAAACACAAAAATTCTGCCCTTGTTTGGAACGATAGATTGAAGAAGCACTGATTTCTGTTTTGGGGGGTTGGTTGGTTTGTTTATGGTTTGTTTTGGGTTTTTTTCCCAGTATTTTTCCAGGGATGCTGCAGAGAAAATTATTCATTGCCAGTTAGGACTTCCTTATGGCCTTGGTCACTTGCTGGTTCACGTAAAGGTGCCAACATTCTTTCTGTCTTCTGCACCGTCATTCTAAATCATAAACTGTCAAAATATTTCCAATAAATTAAGAAAACAAAACAAAAAAAAGGGATCTGTTAAAAAAAAAAAAACTTAAAAATTTTTCAAACTTCCTAGAAAGTCCCAAATGCTTAAGTTTTTTCTTGGTAAATAAAAGATTTAAACTGAACCCAAAATGATCTCAACATTGTGCTGTTAAAGATAGAAAAAGTCTAACAAGTAATTTTATCTATCTTTTCTCTGCTTTGAAAGAAGGATTAGCTAAAGAAATCTGTTGCTTTTCCTCCAACCCTTCCCACCCCAAGAAAGGCTTAAGCATGTATCAACTAATTGTTCAGAACTACGAATTCACAGATCTTAACTGTAGAGTTGTATTGGTGTAAGACACATTCTTTAACGGCATATTATATTGCTTGTTTCAGGGTGGCCCTTCTCAATATACAAACAATTCCCATGCTGAAGAATTAGGAACCTAATTCTTCCTGCAAAGTTTTATGGAAAGCAAGAAACTTAAATTGGAGTTTCGGATACCACTAGAATGGCAAATATCTAAAGATAATGGCAGCAGTTATCAGATTTTTACCCACTGTGTTAGTGACTCTGTCTTTTAATGGAAGGAAGTCCTTTGTAGAATGGAACAAGACAAGTTTCTTTCTAGAGAAAGGGTGGTGCATGGTCTTTGGAGATGTTAGGTAGAAACTTTTAATAGTTAATTAAAGGAATCGACATGATTCCACTGGGAATCAAAGATGGAAAAGTTTACTGGTTTTAAAACTATTCAGAGGGTACAATATGACTTTCTCACAAATTTACTTGCAAAAACTTTTATAATCTCCAGTGAGAAGTGTGAAAACATTTTAAATTCTAATCTATATTTGCATTTTATATTCTTATGTCATAAATCATAGTGCTACCAGAGAAACGTGCATATAGAAGGTATTTGCCTCTTAGTTTGTGTAGTTACTCAGAAAGTCTTACTTGGAAATTCAATCATAAATACTTCCAATCAGATAGCAAAAGCCTCAAAACATGGGAGAGAATAAAATGTTTTTTTAAATGAGGCCGATTTACTATATGAGCATGCTTAAATGGAACCTTTTGCATGCCTCAGCTGCAAATTAACCAAGAAAAGATATGGAAATATGATAGTATAACCCCCCCCCCCGCCACTTTTTTCTCTGTTATAATTTCTTTTTTTTTTTCTTCATTTAGACTTTCTAAAAGTATTCTATATCAATTTTATTTGCTTATGCAAAAAAACATTTTCAGAGTGCCACATCAACCCCAAAATTATATTTCCCTCTTATCCTTTTCCAGGGGTAAATTACATACTGCACAACAGTTTTTTGATAGAAATTACAGATTTGGTTTTTCTGCTTCTCCCTGTACAATTATCACATAACAGATTTTTATTCATAAACTCCCACATTTTACTGAATTGGAAAACTTCTAAGGGGGACCAAATATTTCCTTGACTTGCGATGCTTCCAGGGTGATGCACTGTCTGAAAGTAGAAAACTATTATGTCCAACAATGTTAGCATTTGAAACACTCAAGGGTCATTTATGCAAAAAGAGTTTATATTTCATGTGTGCAATATTTAAATAATTTGAAGTGTGTGTTCCTAGTTTGAGGGAGGAAAAAACTACAAAGTACAGAGTCAGAAGCATTTGTATTACACAGCAGTTAGGAGGTGATCAAACTCATGAAACTGATATCCAAATAATGTAAAATAGATCATTACAATTGAATGGATGCAGTCACAATTATCATTTGATGTGAACATCGTGGGAGAAACAAATATCATACTCTTGAGACGGTAAACAGCAGAATAGCTGAATTCCCTTTACGTATTGAGACAGTTACTGTATACACTTTTTGAAGGACAGAATTTCCTGTTTACGGTGTTTAAAAATTCAGATCACCTAATGAAATAAAAACTCTCACAATGAAATAGCTCATACATTACTTTATTTCCTCTGATCTGAGAAAATAGTACTCCCATTGAAGAAGGCTTATCGCCTGCATTCCTTTTCTAGTGCTGTCATGGTTGATCAGAGATAATAAAAAAAGTATTTACCGTATTATATGCTCTCCATTAAGATAGAACTTTCCTATTTGGAAAATATTGAGCATCATTGAGTTCAACAGCAATTCAGGACTGTACTTTTTAAAACCATCTTTGTTATATACTTGGGAAAGTGCATTCTTTGTTGTCTGCTTTTTATGTAGCGCTTGCACACAAGCTTTGAATTTTATTCTGAGAATTGATTTTTTTTGTAATACCCAAACCATTTATATCCCTGAGATAACACAGAAGGATTTCTACTGCTGTATTTTTTTTCAGCAAAGCAAAGCTAATAAATGTGAAATCCTCTCTCTACATTCAAGATATCAAAGTAAGGTGGGTAAGTTTGAAAAATTGCTCTAATACATCTGAAAATACCAAAATCAATAAGCTATAAAAGCTAAAAAGCTTCTTCAATTTTGTCCCCTTATTGCTCAATGTAGGTGGCCAGGGCACTGAGAACAGTCCAAGATTGCAAAGAAGCTATTATACATCTAGATGTGCATGGTGAAGAATATAAGAAACCTCTATGCAAGTCTGAATGAACACTTGAGAAACAAAAAGGAGCCAGCAATGCCCTTCCAGTTCTTGCTCATTTGATTGAGGGCTTGAAAGTATGCTTGAGGGATTCTGCAGCCACAGTTGTGGTTCATGTCATCTTTATATGAATATAAAATAAATCCTTTAAGACTGATTTTTAGTTGTTTTTCTTGTGTCATTTGGGACTGTAAAACTTCAATTTTTTATTTGCATTATATTCAGAAATTAAGGGCATAAACTTGCCTGAGCAGAGACATTTTTGAAAGCTTAAATGTTACTTTATAAATGTATTTGTTTCCAAATGGCAAACACAATTATTTGCAGTCATATGACTCTATGATTTGCAGGTTGCCTGTATTTCAAAAACTGAAATCTGGAAAGTTGGAAAAACAAAACAAAATAAAAAAAATAGCAAAAAGGAGACAAAAAAAACCTAAGATGCAAATTCTTCACCTTTTCTCACCAACCTGCACATAAACACAAATCCACTCCTAGCTGAAGGGTACAACTGCTCTATACCCTTATGACTTTTCCACAGGAGGGCTCCAGTGCCGCTGCTATGCTAACTGCATGGCCTGGAATTTTAAAAAATAGATAGAAAAGGTTTTTTTCAAAGTACTAATTTATATTTTAATTAATGACTACATATAGAAGAAATAATAAATAAGATTGCCAAATTGAACTTATTTAACTGAGAACATGCGTCGAGTTTTAGCCAAAACCTTTGATAATAAGATTTATATGGTGTGGTAGAGGTGTCTATGCAGGAGATGTAAAGGTACCAATAATAAGTCATTGGTGTGTAGCCTGGTCTCTGAGCCTGTTACTGATCTAATTTCCTCTAGTATGAGAACTGTTTCATTGAGCTTCCCAAGAAATGTCACAGAATGTGGGAATCTTTCAGTAAAATCTTCTCTTGCATTTCATCTTCCTCATTCTTCTGTGTCTCTAAATTGGAGAGCGGGTGAGGAAGCAGGGACACAACTTTGCATTTAAATATTTATTTGCATTACACACAAGTATTATTCTATGTATTTTTAGAACAAACCTCTCAAAAATGTTTCAAGATTTACAGCTTGAGACCTCTTAAGGGAATTTTGTATGGCAGAAAGCAAATGAATCACTACCATTTTTTCAAAGTGAACTCATCTTGGTTAGAGCACACAAGTATTTTGATCAATTTTTGCTTGCAGCCTGGATGTGAGGAGTTATTCTTGTGCATACTTTATGCTATTTATTACAT
Source organism: Neopsephotus bourkii (assembly GCF_033783945.1). Taxonomy (NCBI): domain Eukaryota; kingdom Metazoa; phylum Chordata; class Aves; order Psittaciformes; family Psittacidae; genus Neopsephotus; species Neopsephotus bourkii. The sequence goes on from NW_026901626.1 coordinate 36,360, forward strand.
TCTGAGAAAATACATTCTTGCCATTCTTTCTCATTCCTGTTCAGCCAAAATGCCTGCTTGACTTTCAAATTAGAGAAAACCTGTGCTAATACATTGTGTTTAGAAGAAGCATAGACAACCAGTGTAACCAACTTAGTACACGGAGGTAAATCAGATCTTCAGATCTTTCTGGAATTATGGCAAAATATACACAAACAAGCATTTGACAGTGATTGGGCTGAATGACAATGTTGACAAGAATTCCTTTGATTATCTGAACGGATTTAGAAAGCTGGGATGCATGTCAATGAAAGATAGCATATCTCTTTTTCAGATACTGCCTTCAGATTCACAGACACAGAATTTGAATAGAGCCTTCAGCAAAGGTCCTGACATTGTACTTGATTTTGTAACTCAATAACTCAATAGATATAAGATACTGTATTAGTACAATTAAGAAATGGAGGATACTGCCAACCTTGACATTTAGGAAAAGCACTAAATAATATTTTTTGATACCAAAGCCTAAAGTTTTCATACATATTTTCTTTTCATACCACAACCAGAATTTCAATTTTACAGCAGGTTATATAAACACCTAGAAGTGTTCTAAAATATTTTTTATGAAACGTGAAGCCTGACAAATTGTAGATGTCAATTTGGAGCTATGAACAAAATTTACAAGAGTCAAAGGTTGTTTTTAATTTGTTGTTTACAATAATGTTGTAAGATAATGACATAAATTTATGTTGGGTATTTTTGCATGATTTCTTTTTAAAATTAACCTGAAACCAGTTCTGAAATGTATTCCACAATGAATGAAATGCCTCAGTGTTAACTGGAATTGTTAGAATATATTTTTACTTATATCCTACCAAACAATATTTAAAACATAAAAAGTTTATGTTGATTCAAGGTGCGATATAAAGTCAGAATTCTCTATATAGTTCTGACTGCAGTCATGCCTTCCAAAAAAATTGTGATTCTCCCGCATAGCTAATGTACCTGCTCAACTGTTCTGTCTGCTTCTTGTAGCAGCTCTATTTTTCTAGTATTGACCAATGGAAAATGGGAACACAATTAGGAAGCTAATTGTTGATCACTATTTCTGTAGGTGAACAATATCAGATGGACTTTTAAAACCCTGCTACACTGTGGGCAAAGAGTTTGTCCCTAACTTTTAAAAGAAAAATAAAAGAGAGGAAGAGAGCAAACTTTGTTTGCTATGAGAAACTAATTTAGTCTGGGATTACTTTTGGGTATGTGTCTATGAAATATTTCATACATAAAGGTACAAACTGGAATTTCAAATCATATAGTTTAAAAGATGTTTTTAATAGCCTAATATACGTATATTCAATAAGTGAAAGCCATTTTATAAATTTATTCTTCATAACAGTAGGTGCTGCTGAAGCAATGTACCATATAGCTATATCATGCATGGTCTGCTTAACTCTTTTACTTAATATGCAATGTTTAAATTGCCATTTTATCATTGCTTATAAGGTGTTTTTTTCCAGAAAACAGAACTGTAATTATCTATTTCAATGTAATATAAATGACTTCCTAAGTTTTTAATTTTGTAGCAAGATATATTTGAAAATATGACATTTTCTGAACACTCAATCTACAAAAACACTGATACTATGTGGTGCCTATTTTGCATTTTTACAATTCTTTTTATGTTTTCAATTTAATTGTTCTCAGCTCTATTTGCAGTCCACCTTCACCTACAGTCCTGAGGGTAAAAGTCAAATAAACCTCAAGAAGGACCAAGAAATAGGCACAAATATGATGAATCTACACAATTAAAAAATGAGTGAGCAAAGTGACATTGACCCAGTCCTTTTTCCTGAATCTCCAGGCATTTTACAGTGGATGTGAGAATATGTTCTGGCAGGAGTTACAAGATCACAGCTTCCAACTAAGTAATGATTCATTCCTAAACCTGGATTCAAGAGTATATGTACTCTGCCAGTAAATGACTTTGAGAAACCTAAAATAAGGGAGCTATGAGATGCCTAAAGTAAGGGAGCTACGTAATATTAATGTCTATACTATACCCTGTAAAATATACTTTAAGGTGCTGGACTTCTCACTTATTATTATTTTATTTTTAATGGATTAAAGTTTTATTTCTATTATAGAAAAACAATATGAAAATCATTGCATTTAATTGTGTAAGATATTGTCCCTTGTAGCAGATTAGGAAATCTAGTAAAAAATGGTCCTATTCATTTAAAATAGTTTTGAAGGTTTACTGCAAACGAAAAACACATATACTTGTTCTTTTTACTGCTCTTTTATGCTTTGCAGTTTATTTTCAGTTATTTGCAGAGAAGCCTATATGGAACAAAACACTTGCATGGGATGACATCACAGTGGCCAGAAACCTGACCTGAATTTCCAGCATCCTTTAATTAGAGAATATAAATGCAGAATCAATAAAGGTTTCTGGGAACTACACTTTCAACTCCATCTTGAATCTTTCAGATTGTATCATCCTGTTACATCTGTATGATCTTTGTAGTAACAAATCCTAAAATGCGTAATCAACCACCCGCTGGACAAACTGAAAACAAACTGCTTTCTAAATGATCAGTCTCCTGGTGTTCTAGAGCTACAGAGAAATAATGTATGTCCAGACTTTCATTTCTCCATTTTTTTGCGACAATAGGCTTCCCAAAGGAAGACAGATTAATTCAAGTGGACAGAATTAGACACACTGAAGTTTCTTTTCTGTAATGCAACCAGAACCATGTAGCTTTTGGCCCAGTTGAGTTGGTAACACACACGATACTTTGCGAAACGAATATCATACTTCAGCATATGTAAAAGTCTTACCAAAAGGAAGCTGGCAGGTTACATGCATTTTTATATAAGATTATTCCAAACCAGATAAATAATGCAATGTGGGATAAATTCTATAAAAGTGTTAAGCTTGTCATAACCTAGTGACACTAATCAATATGCAGCTTTTTTATTCCTGAGCAGCGTAGAAAGTGTTCATGCATTAAATTATTTTATATCATGTTTTTTTTTCCTAAAAGTGCATCATATAACATCTTGATACAATAGCATAAATAAAAACACCTTTCTTTTTTGGAAACTTTATGGTTTTCTTTCTTTTTGTTGACTTCTACCTAAAACTAAGAAGAACTGAAAGGTGTAATATATATGTCTGAGTATGCTGAAAGACTTTATGAGTTTATTTGTTGTCTGAGAATCTTCATTAAAATTATTAGGAATCCTTCCTACAGAAGTTAAGGGTAGAATTTGAAGAAATGAGTCTGCAGTTTATTTCAGAATAAACATGATTTTCCATTAATTTCCATGAAATTTCCGCTCTAAATTCAGCCTTTGCATAAAAAATCCGTACAACTAAAGTTGATGAGTGGTCTTGAAAAATTCACAATCAAAGAAATATTGTGAATTCTACAAAGTTATGTGTTTCATAACTTTGTGTTTCATAACTTTGTATTTCACTTTGTATTTCACTTATTTCACTTTCACAAAGAAAGTGAATTCTACACGTTATGTGTTCTATTATTTGCCGTAGTTCGATACTATATAATTTTCATAATTCTAGAAATCTGTCTATCAAATTGAGTTGATAGAGTCAGGGTTAAAGCAAAGTCAGAAAAAAAATCACAGCTTTCTCAATCAGGTATTCACTTGTACACATTTTTACCTATGACAAAGTTGCAAGTACATGTACAAATCACTTTTTCAAGTGACTGGTACACCTAAGATAATTAGAACATAGTTGCTTTCTTTGATAACAAAAACATTTTTCAGTAAATAAATGCCTGTACAAAATATACAGTCTTCAGGGCACACCTAACCACCAAATTGTTCGGGAATTCACTATAAAATCAGTATTAGATTTTAACATTCTTGCCAGATTCTAATCTCAGTATTAACATCATACTTGTCTAAATTCTTCCACAATTTCTGATTGATAAGTGGTTTAGTAAGATTCAGGAATATTCTAATACTTCATATATATATATATATATATATATATATATATATACGGAGAACCTGCTCATTACACAAGCAAATTGGTAAGGTAATTACTTTGACAGATATCAGCAATTAGACCATGCTGTTGCTCTCAACAGATAAACTCATGCAATGCAAGATAATCAAATAAACCAGTACTGAACTCTTATTTTGTCTATTAATAACATTCTTTCTTCTAAGCCTTATAACCAAAGACATATATACTCCACCATAATGTGTTAGGCTTAAATCACTGTGAAGCAAAGTTTCTGCCTGTAGTCTGAAGAAAGTAGAAGAATAAACATCTTTCATATCTTTAGGTTTTTACCCCTGGTTGTATGTACTGAGCTTGTTAACTATACTGAATGCATGCAATTTAAGCTGGCATCTTCAATCAGAAAAAAAACAAACCCTAAAATCTGGGGAACTGGCATTTTTCCACTATCTTTTCTTCCTTCAAACAATTTGAATACTGAATTCTCATGAGTATAATGCAGCAAGCAATAGATTTTGTTAAAGTTGTCCATGAAAGGCAAAATTAATATTTGATGACTAAGGTGAAAATATATTTGCAGCCCATAGTATCAATTGCAATGCCAGTGAAAAAAATGTTCTTTCAGAAATGTTAATTGTACTGATCAAGTGAACAGAGATGCTAACAGTTAACTAGCTGCAAAGGGAAATGAAAATTAATTTCCTAACTGACAATATCCGGCAACATTTTATTTAAAAAATAAATTTTGATTTACCATTATTGGTACTTTAGAACTCAATAAGAATCATCAGACACATAAATTAGGTTAAAAGCTGACAGTCACAAAGGTCAGCACTATATCAGCAACTTTTCCAATCAATAACTTTTTTTTTGTTAACAATTAACAGCTAAACTAAATCACAGCGATGCATTCTGCAGCTCACGGGAATGTGATTCTTCTTGGCCATTGGTTTGTCTTTCATTACACTGAACAGTTTTATAGACCTACAGCAAACAGACCATGAGGGTTAACAAAGTCAGATGAACAATTAAAGTTTCTCAGAACTTCTGAGCTTGCTGTGTTAATCGCTAGGCAGAGTGTACTCATTAGATCACAACAGAGAGAAAGATCTGAAAGGGAAAAAAAAAAATAGAAAGATAATACTGGAAAATACAGCTTATAATATTGAACAAATTGAAAGAGCTCCAAGTAGGTATGCAATGGAGTAGACTTAAGATGGGATGATCACATGGAATACTAATATATATTGAAAATATATGGTACATTTTAAAAATCTGTCAGAAGCCAAGGACGAAGTAGTGTGGGTTCGTACAGATATGTAGCCCAAATTTCAGACCAGCATCATCATCTGAAAGTCAGGGGATGGGCACTGGTAGAATTAAACCTTACCTGTACAATTGCTTTAGATAAATTGCTAGTAAAATTGTGCTACTTGTGGCCATACCGCCAATTCATCAGAAGCTTTGAAGAAGAGAAATAGTGAAAAGTGAGGTAAATATATAGTCAGGTAGATTTGTAGCTAGGGTTGTTTTTCCGTTTTTTTTTTTTTTTTTTTTTAATATTACTTTGATCTTGCTGTGTTGTGGATTTTTTTAACAAAACTAAAGGTTGTACCAGGAAAATAATCCTTATATAGCCATGAATTATTGGGATGTTTTACTAGATAAAAAAATAAAAAATATCAGAAATGTAATTATACAAAAAGGCAGATAACTTATTTCAGTCAAGGACAGGTATCCACAGTATTGTAAGAACTCCTAGGTAATTTGTAAATTCCACAAATATTTTGGCCAATGAAGCAGATATGTCTGGTTTTCAGCCACATGGAGGTCTAGTGGGCTATTTTGAGGAGATCAGTATGATTTCATCTCTGTTCTGTAATGTGGGTAGGCATCTTGACATCTATTAGAGAATACTCAGAGAATAAATGGATAGATGAATGAATGACCCCATGGACTTATTACTGCTATTTAATGTCTTTCTGGGGGGAAACATATAGTTTTTAATCATAAAAGTAGAAATACTTTGATAAATAATATCATGCAAAATATATGTATGTTTTTTGCATATGCATATGCATGTGCATATGCATATGTATGTATGGTGATGTACATGTGGATGTGTTTTCACTGAATTAGAAGTAGTGAATTTACTGAAATGATCATGAATAGTTACCAGAAATCCACATTTTCACCATACATGTAGAGTGCCAGAGCTCCAGGAGGTGTGTCTGGGCATCACAAATTATAACTAAATGACAATGGAATGATGGCCACTCACGGAGATGTATGCTTGTGATCTGGGTTCTTTCAGACAATATGCAGTCTGATATAGCCAAATGTAAAGTTATATACCAAGCGATAACTTTAAGAAGGGTTTAAAGAGTATTAAAACCAGACAAAGGAATAGGAGGGAAAAGCAATGAATTAGAGGTGCAAGGCATAATTCCTTAACATTTGCTTCCCCCAGTATGTCCACAAATTCCCTCTGTCAATGTGACAGTGAATGCCACCAGTTTTCTAGAAAGGCCTCTCATCTGTACTGCTTGCCCAGACCTGGCTAGCTGTAACACCAAAATAAGCCACTGAGCCAGCAGCAGGACCTCCAGATCCATTTAAGTAACAGATGCCCTAAGAATACGGTCTGAAACTCATGGCATCCTCACAGTTCACCTGCAGAACATGCTAGCTGGATCTGCTCCAGGAAAAGCTTGAAGGAAGTCTAGGAATTAAATCAGTGTACAGACTTCCACAGATGCAGTTCTTAGAACTGCTAGCATGTTTTTAGTGCATAGCAGTGGTTTTGGAGACAGATTAGGCCTACAGAATCACAGAATCCCAAGGGTTGGAAGGGACCTCAGAAGATCATCTTTTTCAAAGCAATCCCCATTGCTTCCCCATCTTCTTCCAGAGGCTGATAATTAAATGCAAATAAAAAATGAAAAAAAATTTATTACAGGTTTATGTAAATCATACAGTAAAGCTTTGGAATAGTGTGACTGTAGAAGAAACCCCAATGGTCCTTTTCCAAAGATTAAAACTTTTTTTTTTATTATTTTAACCAGGTCATTGCTGGAAGCAAAATTTAGATTACCTAGCAATCTATCTAAGTTATATTTAGGAAAGGTTTCTACATTCATCTATTTCAAAAATCACAATTTATTTAAAATATATTTGATCAAAATTGCAAGAAAAATATGAAAAAATACAAAGTTCAGGTTAGCTGTCTTTATTACATCCACAAAACATATTGTAATTTGGGGTAGATACAGAAACATATAGAAGAATATTCAGTAGTTTGTGTTGCAGACACTCCCCATTTTTAGTCAGATTCTTCCTTTCAACAGGATAAATTGCTGAAAACAGAAGTAGTATCTTATTTAATTCTTGTTATCAAGCTTGTAAAGATACAACTTTATGAATTCACAGGAAAAAAATTCATTTAAGTAAGAAATGAAAAGGGAACTGTTCTGCTATTTTCTTTCAATTTATCGATTGCCAAGTTGTGTTTAAATACTAAGGTTTTATGAGTTTAGGTTTCAATTGCTGTATCTAGAAGGTGAAAAATAAAACATCAAAGTAGGAAAACAAAAAATATTCTAACCATTCGGATCTTACTTTTAAAACCAAAACAAAACACCCCAAACTATGCACCCCATCAAACTAAATTTTTAGATAAAAGAATAAACTATGCTATTTCTTTGATCAAAATTCCTTAAGGATGAAGAGAGAAACAGAAATTTTTTTCAAATGTTAAGAGGGAAGAATTTACACAATGACATTATATGCACTGTTTTTTATTGCTGGGTCTTACTTCACCTACTGCTCTTGCAATCTTCTTTGAGATTACTTTCAAAGACATTACTATCTCTTGTAAAAATCTATTGTCTTAACACAGGGATTAGGTTCTATTTTGTCACTAGTGTAACTGAACCAACCCTAACTATTCTATGATTCTATGAACTACAGGAAATAGAATACTTTTTCAAAGCAACCCCCGTTGCTTCCCCATCTTCTTCCAGAGCTGATAATTAAATGTAAAGAGAAAATGAAAAAATATTTTATTACTTTTGCCCCTAGATCTTCCAACCACAGGGAAGAAGCCCTTCTTTATGAGTTTTTACAGAAAATTTTAGTTTTATTTTAAAGTAAATATCGTGAGGCATAGGAACATACCCACAACTTAATTACAATTTAGCCACTGCCATAGCATATAAGAGTTCAAATATATTTGAAAATTATTTTTTTTCTCTAGGATCTTTTAATAGGTAACACATAATCAGTCTGGAGAAAAACAAAACAGAACAAAACAAAATGAAAAAATGCCATCCTCCTTTCCACTAAAATACCCCGAAAAACAACAAACCCCAGCAACCATTGGCTACATTATTTCATTATACTAGTACACAGTGACAGTGTGGTTCATGCACTTTACTAGGTTTTATAGCAAGAGTCAGCTGTATGACAATGGAAAGACTACAGTACATTAATCTTGAAACTGTTAATTCTACCTTTACATACTGTGTTATGAAGCAGGCAATGCCTTTTAGTCACGTAAGAAAACAACCTGTATATATATACTTACTTCGAAATAGTAAGAATAGTCTAAATGTCTTGTTTGATTTCTTGGCCATGACACTTCTGTAAGTATGATGTAGTCCTTGTGGTTCATGATAGAAAATCACATCCTGTATTCAATCCGGAAGACAAAAAATAACTTGCCAACTTGATGAACTGTTCCTATGACAGTGTTAAACAGTAATAATCCTTTCCATGACTTATGAATCCTCATCTTCCTCTAAAAAAATACCTAAACCAAAAAATGTTAGGTAGGGTTATCTAGCATATAAATGATTACTGAGATTTTTCAACCCCCTTCAGTTTTTAATAATAAATACTTTGAATGCCAAGTGATATTTGTTTTTACGTGTATGCATGTTCATCTTCTATTTTCAGTGTCTCTGGACTAAAAAAGACAACAGAGTATTTTTTTTAATTAAGTTAAAAATCATATAGTATTTTTACAGACTGCATAGTCCACTTTTGAAAGATACTTTGATTTGCTCTTGATTTTAAACCTCTTTCTATTCTTGCTGAATTTAGTAGTCTCACTTCTATGTTTCAAGCCTATGAATAAATGTTTTGCTGAGCCAGGCACTTATCTTTCCTAATTATGAGCAAATTGTACAATAAAAATCTTCAGTCTGACCCAAAAAAGTGTCAGAGAAAGGAGCCCTATATTCTAAAATTTATAGGTGTCATGTAAGAACTTCTCAATAGTCATTCACAATTTCAGAGCAATGTATTTTGCAACTTATATGTTTACAAATGCAAACTTCAATAAAAATCAATTACAATAAGATCCCTATTGTTCTTTTCCACATACCAGTGTAATTATTTGAGTAAAAACAATAATCAATGTAGACAGTAATCAAAAGGGAGAAGTACAACTTAGAAGCAGGAAATATCCATGTCAATTGCAGGATGTTTCCTCCTTGGAAATCAACTCATCTTTATACTGGGAACGAGGCAGAAATTATCTTACTTTGACGGAAAGTCAAATAACCCTTTAAATCCATAGGTATTGAACAATAAACCAAATCAGAATCACTGTTTATACTGAGTCTTATGAAATGGAAGCATTACAACATTATTACTAACATAAAAATAGGTTAGCACACATGTAAGTTCATAGCAGAAATAAAATTCTGTGCAGTGTTCAGAACAAGTGTTTCAGTAACATGACACCATATCATCACATCATTAATATTAACAGTGTTGGCATATGACAATGTGTATTAGAATAAAAAAAAAACCTCAAGAAAGCATAACAAAGGAAAATTTAAGCTTAATTTTATTTATGTAGGTGAAAAGATTTCAGGAAAACTATGATAGTCTGCTGAGTAGAGCTGGGATTTAGCTAAACAGTTATGCAGCAAGTGTGGAATTAAGAAGAAATCTTGTAACATAAAAGAAAAGGCATTTCTTAAATAAAGGTATTCAATGTTACCTGTGTTGACCAAATGAGCATTTCAATCCAGTTTCAATAATTATGGTTTTGTTGAGCATTAATTCAAAGACAAAGCTTTTAACGAAAGTATCTCCACAAGGTAAGCTGGCCTGCAAGCATTCAAATGCAAAGAGCTGTATGTAACATCACATCATAATTCTTTAGGAATCAGCAGATGAATTCACAGTTTCAACAGAAAAATAATTGTAATTTTTTTTTGTAATTGTAATGCCTTCACCCCAGCTTATGGGGATATAACTAGCTAAACAGGCTACACTACATGTTGATTCAAGAAGAGGAAAACAAGATTCAGATACTTCAGGGTCTTTATTCACCCTAAATAGACCTTGCCAGACTATATAAACTAAAAGATAATGTTGGCAAAAGAACAAATGGGTATCACATGAGCATTAATAAAATTAGTCGGGGTATTAGATAAAAGTGTGTAGTCAACAGAGCAACATACTTGAGGAACAGACTTCCCTCAGGAATAAAACTAATATCAATTTTAAGATAGAATTTATGAATAATATTTCATAATGTGATTGTGTGTGATAAGAACTTAGTGTCATTCCAGTGTAATGCACTTAATTTCCAAATGTGGTTGCATGTGATAGAAATTAATTTAAGGCCCTTCTTCTTAATACATTATATTTCCTGTCACAATCCAGACTCTCACCAGAAATAATGTGAAGTTATTCCTTAAGTTTATTGGTAAAACACCCCACAAAGGGAAAACTGAAAAAGATGCTAAAATCATATGTAATAGTATGTGAATGCTGTTGCTTACTGGTTACCTCAAGGTCCATAAAAAATGTGGTGAGGGTTGAAGAGCTGTAGCAAGTATACTGCTGTATTCCTTGGTTCTGTCTGAGTTTTATCTGGCATCTGTTTCATTAGAAAGTGAACATTTTTTCCCAAACATCTTCAGTTCTTTTCTGAATACAATAGAGGATGCTTAAAAGAATATGTAGTCTAAACAAAACACCCATGGCAAGAATTTAATGCCTAAATTAAACAATGAGTTTGGCTGCTGAACATGTTTAACAATAAAGTCTGGAAAAAGTATCAGAGAGTTTCATATTAAGATAGTGGGCTTCATTAGATCATTAATATTGCACATTGTTTATTACCTAAGCCCAATAGTCTGTGGGCTGAAAGAAAAAAATAAAATAAAAAAAAAAAAAACAACCCACAACAATACAACACCCAAACAAACAAAAAACCCGCAAACAAACAATCAAAATACCTCACTTAATATTGGCTAAGCCAGGCTAACGAATTTTTCTGTTTTTCTACTAGAAGTAATTCTAAGTACATTACACATTACAGCTTGGCTTCTTTTGATACTTTCTCAAGCTCTCTACTTTCCAATTCTTCTGATTTTTTTTTTCTTCAGCTGCCTTTTGTCATTCTCCTTTTCACAACCTCCAAACTAGCTTCAAAGCTAATTAAAGAGAATGATAAAAATAAATACTACTACAATGTGTATGTGGACCTTTACACTTTGCTCTCCATAGTCTCTATTCAGTCTCTACACATTTGTAGCAGCATATCCCAGAGGTTAACAAATTCAGACTCCAGTTAACAAGAGAAAAAGAGTACTAAAACAATGGCAATATTTTATGAATTGTCACTCAAAATATTGCCAGACTACAAACTGCAGAATTTAGCAGCTTTCCTTACTTCTGTAATTTCTTTTTTTTTTTTACTTTCAGTATCTGGTGTCTTCTGCATACTTTTGGAATCTTGCCTCAAGACTCATACATGATAAACAGCATATTTCCTACTGCTAACTTTTTCACAAGAAAGATTTTTTTCCAAGGCAAGTGTTCATGTAAGTGAAGCCACCAAGACGACTGTTGCACCTCAGCTTTTTTTCAGACCAAAGACTATAAAACTTCTTTCCAGAGTTGCATATTGTTTTAAGATAGACTACAGGGAAGCCTGTAACACTTTTCTGGAAACTGGGCATAACATTATATACGGGTCAGTAGCAAAAAAGATGGAGCAGCCTCAGCCTCTGTGAATACAGAATTTACTGTGGCTCAGTGGGAGGTTTAGCAGCATAGTCTTCCATAAGTGAAATTCTCACTCCCAGATGAACTTTTGGTTTTTTGTTCAGTAAAACATGAGAATACAAAATAATTATGACAGTATGATGGAAGTAGTCTTTCTACTCTCGAAATGTTCATGACTTGGAAGACCAAGCAGGAAATATGTATGTTAACGTAAATCTTTGCTCTTTTCCATTTAAACAACTATTAAGACATTTACACAACTATTTGCTATCCATTCCGTTCATGTATGACTATATTGCTTGTCATAAGCTCCAACAAGTTTCATTAACCTTTGAAGTCTTCCCTGGGTTCTCAAATTTTTATCTGTTTACTTCTACAAGTCTTTATTCTCAGCATCACACCTAATTCTGTCCTAAGCTTTCTAAATGGGTTTTGAAATTTAACATTATCTGTTTTGTTATTTTCTGGGCTGTTTTATCCTGATGCTTTGACCTCCACAGAGATTCAGAGGAGTTCCTTGTATTGGAACACATTTAGGGGTTTTGTTATGATTACCTTGCTAATTTTTCATGTTTAGTCCTTTATGCGCAAAGTTAATTACTTTTTTTCCAAACAATCAGCCTTTTTGCTATGAAGCAAAGCAACCTGTCTTTTTGATAGCAGCTGTAAGCAGCCTGCTTAGAAAAGATTATTTTCATTTACTTGTGCTGCAAAGCTTACTTGTTAAAGCACAAAACCATCTACAGGTGAATTACATAAGCATGATATAAAGTAAGTTAGAGGATGTCAGGAAAACTAATTCATACTTACCCAAACTATTTATTTTAATATATGATAATGCATACAAATATAATACACCTATAGACAACTTTGCTTTCGGCACAAATTGGCAGCATTTTAATTCACTTGCAGTACCTTGATAGAGGCTAAATTAAGGGGCAATTTAAAATAAGCGTAAACATGTGAAAAAATCAGTTGACTGCAAACCCATAAACCAAGTGTCCTGGGTTTAGCAGTAGCAGTCATTTTTCTCTTTCTTGGTAGCTGGTGCAGTGCTGTGTTTTGACTTTCAGCTGGGAACAGAGCTGAAAAAAATGGTGTTTTGGTTTGGCCAAGGACTTTGTGGGCCTCATGCTCTGCCAGGGAGGAGGGAAGCTGGGAGGAGGAAGCAGAGACAGGACACCTGACCCAAACTGACCAAGGAGGTATTCCGTACCACAGCACGTCATGACCAGGAGGTAACGGGGAGTGACCCGGAAGGGCTAGGTGGACTGCAGGGTTGGAGGAGGGATCAGTCGGTGCTTGGTCGGGGTGGGGTGCGAGTTATCGGTCGCCTGGTGATGAGGTGTTGTATTCTCTTCCCTTGTTATTTCCTTTATCATTACTATTATTGGTGGTAGCAGTAGTGATTTGTGTTATACCTTAGTTACTAAACTGTTCTTATCTCAGCCCATGGGAGTTGCATTCTTTCTGATTCTCCTCTCCGTCCCTCCGAGAGTAGGGGGAGGGCAAGAAGTGGGGGTGGGATTGGGGGGGGGAGGGGGGTGAGTGGAAGCTGTCTGGGTGGGTTTAAACCACGACAGTTCTTTTTGGCGCCCAACGTGGGGCACAAGGGGTTGAGATAACTCCAGATCTGACCGGATTAATACTCACTCGTCACAATGCTGATTTATTGGCTCTCAGAGTTGTTCCTCTTGATCTCACAGCTTCCGAATGTTGTAACTTACTTAGAGCCGGTATTTGCTGTGTTAGTGTTTATCAAGTGTGGGGCTTGGGCTAAGGCTCCTGTCTCACTGTGCTTCATGTCAATGGCTTGTAATACGGGCGGGCTCCAGCAGCAGGACGGGACGGACGTGGCCGTGGACTGGTACCTAGCCGTCCGGCTGCTTCTCACCGTCCTGGCCCTCGCCCTCGCCTCCGCCTGCGTGAGGCTCTGGGGAGCCGAGGGGGGGCGGCCCCGGGAGCCGGCGGCTGCTGAAGCGGCCCGGGAGAGCGGCCCCGGGGACCAAGCGGGAGCGGGACCGGAGGCCGGCAGGGAGCGGCTGCCGGTGGAGGAGGTCGGGGCGGTCGAGGAGCGGGAGGAGGCGGCTGCCGAGCAGCGGGAGAAGGCGGCGGAGGAGCCGAGCCCCCCCGGAGGAGCCGAGCCCCGCGGCCGAGCGCAGCCCCGCGACGGCCGAGAGCATTCCCCGGAAGCCGCCCGCCGAGCCCCAGGAGGACGCAGGAGACCCCGCAGCATTTCCCAGCAAGGCAGAGGAGGAAGAGCTGGACTCAGGAAAAGAGAAGCTGGTGGTGGGAGAGCCGGCAAGCACAGCAGCTACACCAGCCCCAGTGACAAGTACAGCAGCATCGCTTGAGAGTTCTGAAGGTTTTGAATGGCTTTTGGGTACCCTTGGGACCTGCCTGCTGATTGTGATGGGGATCAGCATGTTGGCACACACACAGAGTGTGTTTTACCCACCACCATTTTGTCTGATCCCGAAATTTAAGCAGAGTCAGGTTTGGGTCTTGTCTGGGGTTAGACAACAATATGGGAGGACCAAGAGGTTTTTCCCAAGGCTGGACAATCATGAGTGGCAGGGCATGTGGGACAGTATGGGCAAGTATCTAGTCCACTGGGCCCCTCCAGTGCTTTGGAAGCATTGGAGATGGAAGGCAGCTGTATGGAGTCCCCAGCAACAAGCTGCAGAAACTGCTGAAGGGGACAGTGAATTATTTTGAGCCTGGTGGGCCCATGGCACTTCAGGCCATCAGAGCAGAGATGTAACATAGAGATGGACTCATGATCGAGGGGTGGACTTAGCAGTGGACACTATTGCCCAGGTTATTCACAAGTGTGAACACTGCACACAGCCTCTCCTGCTCTGAAAGACTGTTACAAGAGATGGAGCCTGACATCATGGACCAGATGGACTCAGCAGCTTTATAGGGACTAGTCCATGCACTAAGATAGAAGTGCACTGAGATCAGAGTGATGGTATATTGAAAATGTAGGATCTGAGCATGACGTGAATGGTATGGAATAAGGGGTGGATAATGTCCTGGTTTTAGCAGTAGCAGTCATTTTTCTCTTTCTTGGTAGCTGGTGCAGTGCTGTGTTTTGACTTTCAGCTGGGAACAGAGCTGAAAAACAATGATGTTTTGGTTTGGCCAAGGACTTTGTGAGCCTCATGCTCTGCCAGGGAGGAGGGAAGCTGGGAGGAGGAAGCAGAGACAGGACACCTGACCCAAACTGACCAAGGAGGTATTCCATACCACAGCACGTCATGACCAGGAGGTAACGGGGAGTGACCCGGAAGGGCTAGGTGGACTGCAGGGTTGGAGGAAGGATCAGTCGGTGCTTGGTCAGGCTGGGGGGCGAGTTATCGGTCACCTGGTGATGAGGTGTTGTATTCTCTTCCCTTGTTATTTCCTTTATCATTACTATTATTGGTGGTAGCAGTAGTGATTTGTGTTATACCTTAGTTACTAAACTGTTCTTATCTCAACCCATGGGAGTTGCATTCTTTCTGATTCTCCTCTCCGTCCCTCCGAGAGTAGGGGGAGAGCAAGAAGTGGGGGGGGGAGTGAGTGAAAGCTGTCTGGGTGGGTTTAAACCATGACACCAAGAAAAAATATTTTCTTAATCAAATATAATTTGATCATTTTTAATGCTTTCTTTGATAACCCAAAAAGTTATTCCTAGAAGAGTTGAGGTAGATTATGTTTTTGTTTTATCAACCCCTTGAAGCCCAAAATCACAAAATATATTGCCAACACCAAACATGCAAGTGTTCCCAATTAGATTGTGATTTTGATTCAGAACTGAGGCTTTTTTATGATTGTGTCTCTGTATATTTCTGATAAACTCAGAAGTACTACACCTAAGTTATCATCTAGTCATCCACAGCTATTAAGGAAGAGACTGCAGTGAGGGAGGCTTTCCAAAGAGTGATCCTTCAGTTGCTTATGGAATTGGTGGATAGGACACTTGGGAAACTGACAAGGATTCAAAGATTAAGTTACTGAACAGAGCTGTCAGTGGTTTAAGCAAATTATTCTTAGAATGCAAGTGTTCTCAATTCCCACTTGTGAGAAATCAGGCAAGAAAGACAGTAGGCCAGCACAGGTGATTAAGGAGCCCCTGGCCAAACTGAAGTATAAGAAAGAAATAATAAGCTGTGGAACCATGTGCTTGTATCCCGTGGCAAATATAAGGATGCTCCTCGGACATGTAGGATGGAATCAACGAAGCTAAAGCGCAGTTGGATAGGAATTTGGTAAGGAATGTGAAGAATAAGAAGAAAGGATTCTACAGTTACACTGATCAGTGAATGA
Organism: Neopsephotus bourkii; assembly: GCF_033783945.1. Classification (NCBI taxonomy): domain Eukaryota; kingdom Metazoa; phylum Chordata; class Aves; order Psittaciformes; family Psittacidae; genus Neopsephotus; species Neopsephotus bourkii. The sequence continues at coordinate 52,684 of NW_026901626.1, forward strand.
AGATTAAAGAAAATGTACCCTCCCAATAAATAAGGCAGGAGAACAAGTGACTGTGAAAATGGAGAAGGAATCATATTCATGTCTGCATTAAAAAAAGCATGGCCAGTACAGTAAGGCAGATGATTCTCCCCCTCTACTCCATTCTTGTGAGACCCCACCTGGAGTACTGTGTTCAGCTTAGGAGTCTCTAGAGCAAACAAGACATGGACCTGTTGTAGCTAGTCCAGAGGAAGGCTACAAAGATGCTCAGAAGGCTGAAGCACCTCTCCTATAAAGATAGGCTGAGAGAGCTGGGCTTCCTGTAGAAGAGAAAGCTCCAATAAGGCCTTAATACAGACATTCTAAATGTAAAGGAGCCTCATAAGAAAGCCAGAGAAAGACTTTTCTCTAAGGCTTGCAGTAACAGGATAATGGGCAATGGTTTTAAATTAAAAGAGGGTAGATATAGATTGGATATAAGAAAGAATATTTAAATTCTACTGTGAAGGTGGTGAGACACTGGAACAGATTGGTTGGAGAAGCTGTGGATAAGCCATTACTGGCAGTATTTCAGGTCAGGCTGAACATGGCTTTGAGCAATCTGATCTAGTGAAATATGTCCCAGCCCATGGTAGCAAGGGGTGTGCACTAGGTGATATTTGAATATTCTTTCCAACCCAACCCTAAATTTGTTGAAAATTAAACAAAGAGCTTGAAAGGTCTAGAGGGAAAGAGGAAAAACATCCTGAGCTCTCTATTGTGTTCTGAGCAGAACTGAGTGTTGGGATTTACAATGACCCTTTTCCAGACGCTGCAGCAAATATTGAGGGGCTTTCCTCACATGACTTGATTAACTTAATAACATACATTTATTGAGTTAATAGTCATATAACTAGTAATTTCTCTGTTGCAGTGGCAAATGTTTTATGCTACTAGGTTAAAGATAATAAGTAATACACTGTATTTGACCAAATGATCTTACAGTAGTGAATACAGGGTATTACTTAGTATCTTTATTTCTGAAATATGTACAGTTCTTGCTCAGTATAGAAAAAGAACTTCAAAACAATTAAGTCTTACATGAAGCCTTATGGTTTAACTTTGTTTAAATTCCTTAGCCTTCTGGGGTAGATGTTTTCCAGTGCTCTGTCTCTACAGAATTTGCAGCATAGGAAAGGACTGGGCACATATGTTGATTGAAGGACTCACTGGGACCAGTGTAACTCCATATTTCCTGTAAGAGGGGTGACATATCCAAAAATCACAAGATTTGACTTTTCAGCTAGTACTATAGTCCAGAAGAAAAGTTAAACTCTCTTTGTACAGCTTTTGGTTTTCATCATAAGGAAACCTTAAGGTGATTTTTCAAATGTTGTCTGAGAGAAAAATTAATAGAAAAAGACAAGAATTGACTATGCAGAGCATTATTCATCTTCAGATGTCTTCAGTTTGGACAACATCCAAACCCATTTAATTTTCTTCAATGCACTTTTCCCACGACTACAAAAGTTCCCAAAGTTTTCTCCTTTATATCCTGGTATAGGTAGAAAAGGGTTTTGATCTATTATCTTTAGCATGGCCTCTGATTTCAACTGGGAACACTGGATGATGAAAAGAAATGTCTGCGCCTGATTTTTTCTTCGAAGAATTTCATCCAAGCTGCTGCAAGGAAGGATGACAATGCATCCTCTGAAGACATTTTTATTTTTGTATATCCATTTATGCCAAACCAAAGACACCAAAAGGAACATGAAAAATTATTTGCATTTATTTTTGCCTTTATTCTTTCTCTTACATATCCTTTATTTGTTATAATAATCAGTGATATGTGTCCTCTCAGGCAGTGTTTCATTTTTCTCTCAAGGCTTTTATGAGGCTTTTAAAACCCAGACAAGAATGCCAAAGGTATAAGAGCCTTCTAATTCTGCAGTTATTTAGTTCCATTTATGTACATAAGTTTGCAGTGGAAACCTTACTTAATGGGCTTCTCTGAAATAAAAATGGATGAAAATGTGTTAACTCTCCTCTTTGTGCCGTAGAGCTTGCCTAACTTTTCTACCTAAAACATCAGTAAACACGCAAAAAATTAAGAACAAGTTATTATAGGGAAATATTTTAGTAATCCAATCTATTCAAACAATAACTAATATTCTTTTGAATGGAAGGCATTTTAAAAATAGGGGGAAAGGCAGTTTTCTGAACCTTTGCAAAGAGGTGGCCTAGTTAATCAGCACTGTCTACCCTGGATTGGCCTCTCAGTTATGTTTGTTAAATAAAATGCTTTCTAATGCACACTAACTCGATTCCCCACATTTGGAGGCCATGCTGGGAAATTATACACATCTAAACCAGGATTCTTGCTCACTTAAATACATGGGGTTTCTTTCTCACTTGAAAAAAACACAGTTAAATTAATTGAAAACAAAAAAAAAAGGGGGGTTTGTCTGCATAGACTTTTATCTGCAGGGTCCCCTGGCCATCATTGTGGGAAAATACCAATGGAGTGAACATCTTTTAGTGGGAGGAATCATCATCATGATGAAGAGCTCGTCAGAAAGGAAGACAAAATGCAATTAAGTTGGATTTACAATTGGGCCAGTAATTGCTATTCAGATGTCTCAGCTGTATGGAAAATACAGGATTCTGAGTTCTGACTTTTTTATTTGAATGTTGGGTTTTTTCCTCTCTTTCTTGCTTTCTTTTTCTTTTAAGCATTTATAAAATATGTCAGTCATGATGTGGCACAGCTGAATAATTGTCATAGAGTCAAATGCTTGCAGATGGTTAATGGAAACAGAGAATTAACTGAACAGCAGTAAAGAAACTAATGAAAAATTAAAGAACCCTATTGCAAATTTAAAGGGTCATTTGGTTTCATCAAAAATCAGATAATATGAATGTTATTCTCTGCATGAAAGAGACTATGTTAAATTGTTTTGAGAGCTGAAAAATGGGCAATCAATGATGTACTAATGAAATTTGTGAAAAATCATGCACTATTGAAATATGCAGCAATTGCCAGTTAAGGACTATAGAAGAAAACCTGATTTTGGTGACTAAATTTCGTTACTTATCATTTACTTAAATTATTGAAGTCTAGACTTAACACATGGTAGGGTCTTACAAAAAAAAAAAAAAAAGAAATGAGGATTAAACTAAGTAGTCTTTTTCCTACAAAAATCAGGTTTAATCTTTCAAAACTATTTTTTTCAGAATTTCTTATCAGATGCAAGTTACTTAACATTTCCGCAGATATCTGCAAAGTACAGAATCAATTACTACATAGACCTGAAAGGTCTTAGAGCTGTGTTATGAGGCTAAGCTCTCATCTGTCTGATATTTTTGAAAGATATAATTGATAAATCCTTTGTAAGGAGCAAAGTCATCTTTCTGGTACAAAAGTATTTGTGGTACCATTTAGTAAGTATCACTTGGAAGTGGATTTAAGTTATTGATACTTTCAAATGAATTTCAAAAATTAAAAACATTATATCATTTATATATTTATTTTTCATCTTTCTTCCATTTTTCCCCAATAAAGTTTGAAGCTAAATTCAAAATATCTATCAAGAAAAATATTATTTTTCCTTAATCTAAGAAGAATTATAATTTCAAATAAATCAGATATGTGTTAATCATAGACCATCAATTGTATTTTGATAACTGAAAACACTGTGAGAGACACCCACACCCATTACTATGAAAAAGAGGATTCATTATGTGATAGATAAAAACCAAATTTAAACTAATCATTTGATATAACCAGAAATGGCTAATATCTCTGAAAACATTTAAGAAAGAAAAAAACCAAAAATTATTAGCTACGATTAGTTTGATTTTATTTCTTTTATATATATGGACAAATTTAGTGCATCTTCCCTTGTAGTTATTTGTAAAATAAAACTAAAAACATATGCCTTTAAAATGATAAAATTATATCTATGATTTCTTGTCTGCTATAATTCTTTAAAAGTCAATGAGGTGCTTATTGAATGAAAGCAGAGATGAAAATATTGATCATATTTTCTTATTCTAGTAGGGGCAAAGCATCTTCTCTTGAATCTTTTCGAAGAACTACATTAAGTTATCTAATAGGTTTTAAAGTGATTCTTTTTCTTTCTTATAATACAAAGAGTTTAAAATAGAAAATAGCTGGGAAATGATGACTTTTTCACTGTAAACGCATCATAAATAAACATTTTGCTTCTCTGGGTTTTACTTAAAGACTTAAGGCCATTTCCCAAATGGTATTGGCTCAAATATGGAAGTATCTGTATATTTTTTACCAGAACTGTTCATATTATTCAATTTTTAAATGACAGATATACAGTACTTGCCATGAGAAATCAAACCCTTGCAGCACATAACTGGCAGAATAATTAATACAATGCATATAAAAATAGCAGGCTTTTGCTGACCTATTCTTTATAAATATGTTTTTAGATGCTATTCCTAGCTATATGACTATCTTTTTGAAAATGTAATTTGTCATATGTTTTTGATCCTTTTAATGGAGCTGGTTGGTTTGGTTTTTTTTTCTTATAAACCATGCAATTGTTTTTCTCTATGTAACTCTGTGGTTATATTTATTAAAACCAATACTTATTCTATTAAAATTAAGATTTCTGTTTTATCAAAGGGAAATTAAGATGACTTTTGCCTAGCACATTTTGCTTCACAAGTTGCGGAACTTCATAATTAACATATATTGAGTAGTTGCCTATGAATCTTGTACCTCTTTTGCAGCACCTGATGGACAATAGGAAAAGTCTTAATGGCTTAAACAATGAACTATCAAATTGAATTTCAGGCCATTTAAGTTCCTTTATGCTTTTCTTTGCTCTTCTGAGAGATGTCAGCATCCTAAGACTCAAGAAATGCTCAGAGTTAGATAGGAGGATTAATTTAGGGAAGATGCTCCCAGATTCATACCAATCATAAAATGGTGCCATCATACACAGTGCCTGCAGGTTTAACCTTGTGTTCACTGTGCAAGCAACTGGAGAGAAGAAATATATTGATACTCTCCCTTTTTACCAAAGATATCCTCTAGCAGCCCAAACCCACTGCTTTCAAGCTCTGTGGGAAGCCACATAGCTTGCTTCCACTGGAGATAGTGTTGGGCTGCATTAGCAGAGCTCGCTTTGACCTGGGTTCAGCAAGAAGCTCTTAACCCCATGGCTGAGAAACTGATGGAGACGCCTGGATTCAGTAGGAAAACATAAGAAAGTTATTTTTAAAGCACTCCAGTTGGAAAGAAAGGAGAAGTTTTACTGTAACTAAAAACAACCAGAAAGATGTAAACAGAAGGAAAAGTAAGTGTGCTTTTCGTGCAAGATTTTTGAGAATTTGCCAAAATAATGCAGCAGGCAGCAGCCGTGAAACTGCTGTTGATGAAAAAGCCTCAACTATGCAGTGTTGGTAAAAGTGTGCTAGTGGATTACCACTGTCATCTGCCACAAAGCAAAGGGCTGTGAAGGGTTGACCTTAGCTGGCTGCACATACCCACCAAGCCTCACTCTGATTCCTCTTTCTTAGAAGGACAGGTAGAGAAACTACAATGAAAAACCTTGTGGGTCAACGTTAGAGCAGAGAAATTGTTCATCAGCTGCTGTCATGGGCAAAACAGATTCGACTTGGGAAAGATTAATCTAATTCATTGCAAAGTAAAAATGAAGTAGGATAGTGAGAAATAAAACCAAAACTGAAAACACTTTCCTACCACATTTGTCCCAGGCAAAACTCATGGCTTTTCAACCTATTCCTCCCAAAGTGAATTTGGGGGTATGGGGAGCAGGAGTTGTCAGTTCGTAACACCTGTCTCCTTCCTCCTCATGCTCTTTCCCTGCTCCAGTGTGAAGTCCCTCCCATGGGAGACAGTCCTTTGCAAACTGCTCTAACATGGGTTCTTCCCAGAGACTGCAGTTTTTCAAGACCTACTCCAGCAGCATTCCCTTGCAAGAGGTCCAGCCCAATAGGAGCAGTGCTCCAACCTGGGGTCCCCATGGGTGACATTCTTGTCAGAAAACCTGTTCATGCATGGGGTTCTCTCCACAGGCAGCAGCATGTTTCTCTTAGAGCTGGCTAAAACTGGCTCTGTCTGACATTGGGGTGATTTCTGGTGTCTTCTCAGAGAATCCTGCAGCCCTCTCTCCCCATTACAAAAACGTTGTAAGCACAGTGCAGACTCTTTTCTACCAAAGTTGTTTATCTTTTGAGTAACAGTATTTCAGAATGGAAGTTCTCAATTTATCATTGAAATAAGTACCTCCAGATTATTACTACACAGGGGGAAACTGGAGGTACTTATTTCAATGATAAATTGAGAACTTCCATTCTGAAATACTGTTACTCAAAAGACTGTTAGTCAAGAACCATCTGAAACTATATCACCACATTTATTTTCAGATGAGCTTCATTAAGGTTTTCAGCATCTGTCATGTATGTTTAATATTGTGAATATTTCAGTGTGTATTGAAAGCCACTGAAATGACCTTTCAGTAGGGTATTTTATTTCTCAATCTATGGAATTATCATTAACATATGTATTAATAGCACAGTCTACGATCTTCACAAACTTCACATACATCATAAAAAGAATACTACACAACAAAGTCAAAATAACAACACCACAGCACTAAGAAAGACGGACAATTTACAAACAATTCACTCCTCGTACCCTCACCACTGTTTCCTGATACCTGGAAAAATGAAATTAATAGTTTAAATGCTTAATGACAGTCAGTTGCATGTCTGCAATTTTTGCATTTATATAAGTATTTGAACTTGTCATCTTTTATTATTCCCATACTAAACAAGTATAATACTTTTCAATAATGAAGGTAAAACAAAGGAAAAGATGATGAAATTCTCTTGTAAAGTAGAAGAATGACTTTATAATCAAATACTGTACTGATGCATGTGGGAAATGTTGCACAAGAAGCTGTGTCAACAGACCTGAATGAAAGCAAGAGTATCCTGACCCTCATCAGCTGCAAACCATGGGAGTCGAGAGGAATCGAAGTTAGAACACCAGAGAACTGTAGACATTGAAACTAAGAAGTTACTGGAGACAAGGATGAGATCTTGCACCTGGGACTTTCCCAGGAGCTAATGAAAATCTCCAATGTGGACTGAGGGGACAAAAGAGTGTGTGTTCAAGGAAAATGGAAAGTAATAATGTAGTAGAAAGTGGTAACAGAAAAATGTGCTTATACCTCTGGGTACAAATAAGTTGCCCAAGCAAAGGCGCATTGACAATAATGTGATTGGTTGAAAAGGCTCGTGATCAGTAGTGTCATTGGCTGGGAAAAGCGTATGATGTTGTGAAAAGCACCGAAAAGAAGCTAATGGATACTACCAATTGCTAACCACTAGGAAGGGGTCTATAAAAAGCCTGTGAGTTCACTCAATAAAGAATTTTGGTTTCACTACAACTGGAGTCTGTGCCTCCATTGCCACAGATTTATATAGATGCCATTGGCTGCATAAGACATTAGTAGACTCTGTTTCTTTCTTAACAGTTGTAGATAGCCTACAATTATCGTTCTACCTGTGTACTACTATACTGTAGTGAAAAAAAAATAAAAAAAAAATCATATTGTTACAAAGTGGACTGAAGATTTGGGGTTTTGTTTTGTTTTCCTTTTCTCCATAGTTACTGCATGGGAAACTATCCCACAGTAACATCCACAGACTCTTATGGGCTTAGGATCACATAATTATGTTGATTGCAACATAGGCAGTATCTTCTGTTGCCAATGCACCTAAAGTTCTCCATGTGCTCTACTAAGATTAACTAAAGAATATAAAATCCCTATGAGAATTTTAAAGGATCTCCAGTACGCTTTTTACCTTTGCTATAATGCAACTGTCTTAGACAATGAAACAGAAGTTTGCAGGAATAAGTTGTTACAAAACAAGTAATAGACATGGAAAATACGGTAGCACTGCATCAATTTGAAAACTCTCTGGCAAATTTAGATAAACAGACTGCAATTAATCAGAGTTGACAACTGATTATAATTAAGGTTAATAAGTTGAAACATCTGAAAAATGTCTGAGGTATTAGTAATCATAAGAAGTGTTATATAAAAGCTTTCTCTACTGTCACAAGAAACTACATACTTGAATTCCCTAATGTTTAAGGCAAACTTACACTGATTCTCCTCTTGCCAGGAGGTGGTTGAAAATCCACTGGGTATGTTTATTATAGAAAACAACTTCATCCTTTTTCCAATATCTGCTTCTAGGTAGGATGCCACCACCAGAGCACAGGAGTTACTTTGTTTAAACATAGCAGTCCTAAATAACAGTCATTGCTAATCTCTGTAAGCCATCTGCCTTTCAAAACCTGCTATGTGGGTGAGTTATTGAATTGCTTTTGTGAATTACTTCCTGTTACTTCTAGTCAATTAACACTTTGCAATTGCTGAGATCATCTCTGAGAGGAATCCAGATTGGTTTTCAAATTAGCCCTCTAGCTTTACACAGGCTGTGCAAATGCATAATACTGCCTCTTAGTTGTCAAATCCGTTGCTATTTGCTGCATACAGCTATGTCATTCCCTGGGACATCTTTTGACAGAATCATCATTCCAATCTTTTTGATGATAACAGATTGTATGATTTACTAGAACTGTAATAGCCTGAGGCATTTTTAGTCAGGCCTGAAAATTAAGTAAATCTGTCACTACCTTGTGTGCCATTAAAACATCACAGTATCACAGTATGTTAGAGATTGGAAGGGACCTCAAAAGATCATCTAGTCCAATCCCCCTGCCGGAGCAGGAACACCTAGATAAGGTTACACAGGAACGTGTCCAGGCGGGTTTTGAATGTCTCCAGAGAAGGAGATTCCACAACCTCCCTGGGCAGCCTGTTCCAGTGTTCTGTCACCCTCACTGAGAAGAAGTTTCTTCTCAAGTTTAAGTGGAACCTCTTGTGTTCCAGTTTGTACCCATTGCCCCTTGTCCTGTCATTGTTTGCCACTGAGAAGAGCCTGGCTCCATCCTCGTGACACTCCCCCTTTATATATTTATATGCACTAATAAGGTCACCCCTCAATCTCCTCCAAACTATAGAGACCCAGCTCCCTCAGTCTTTCCTCATAAGGGAGATGCTCCACTCCCTTAATCATCTTAGTTGCCCTGCGCTGGACTCTCTCCAGCAGGTCCCTGTCCTTCTTAAACTGAGGGGCCCAGAACTGGACACAATATTCCAGATGAGGTCTCACCAGGGCTGAGTAGAGGGGAAGGAGGACCTCTCTCGACCTACTAACCACCCGCCTTCTAATACATCCCAGGATGCCATTGGCCTTCTTGGCCACAAGGTCACAGTGTCGGCTCATGGTCACCCTGTCGTCCACCAGGAACCCAGGTCCCTCTCCCCTACACTGCTCTCTAACAATCTATACTGGAACTTGGGGTTGTTCCTGCCCAGATGCAGGATTCTATACTTTCCCTTGTTCTATTTCATCAAGTTACTCCCTGCCCAACTCTCCAGCCTGTCCAGGTCTCGCAGGATGGCAGCACAGCCTTCTGGCGTGTCGGCCACTCCTCCCAGCTTAGTGTCATCAGCAAACTTGCTGATAGTACACTCAATTCCCTCATCTAAATCATTGATGAATATATTAAATAATACTGGTCCCAGTACTGACCATTGAGGCACTCCACTAGATACAGGCCTCCCACTAGACTCCGCCCCATAGACTAAAACTCTCTGGCTTCTCTCCTTCAGCCAGTTCACAGTCCACCTCACTACCTGATCATCCAGACCACACTTCCTCAATTTAGCTGCGAGGATGCTGTGGGAGCCTGTGTCAAATGCTTTGCTGAAGTCAAGGTAGACCATATCCACCGCTCTGCCATCATCCATCCACCGTGTTATTTCCTCATAAAAGGCTACGAGATTGGTCAAGCATGACTTCCCCTTGGTGAAGCCATGTTGACTGCCCCTCATAACCCTCTTATCTTTGATATGCCTTAAGATGGCACCAAGGATAAGGTGTTCCATCACTTTCCCAGGAATGGAGGTGAGGCTGACTGGTCTATAGTTACCCGGGTCCTCCTTCTTGCCCTTTTTGAAGACAGGAGTGACATTTGTTTTCCTCCAGTCCTCAGGCACCTCTCCCATTTCTCAAGACTTGGTAAAGATGATCGACAGTGGTCTAGCAATGACCTCTGCCAGTTCCCTCAGCACCCGCGGGTGCATCCCATCTGGACCCATGGATTTATGGATGTCCAGATTGCTCAACTGGTCTTTAACCCATTCCTCATCGACTAAGGCAAACCGCTCCGTTGACCTGTCTTCATCTGAGGTCTCAGCGGTACAGGGCTCTTCAGGACTGCCTCCGGCAGAGTAGACAGAGACAAAGAAGGCATTAAGTAACTGCCACCTCTGTATCTTCTGTCACCAGGGCACCCGTCCCGTTCTTCAGCGGGCCTAAATTGCCTCTGGCGTTAGTTTTACTTGTCATGTATTTGAAAAAGCTCTTTCTGCTGTCCTTGACCCCTCTCACCAGCTTTAATTCCAAGAAGGCCTTAGTCATCCTAGCAGCTTTCCTACATCCTCTAGCAGCAGCCTTATATTCCTCCCAAGTGGCCAGCCCTTCCTTCCATGACCTGTAAACTCTTCTCTTCCACTTCAGCATACCCAGCAATTCCCTATTTAGCCACGCAGGTCTCCTGACCCTCTTCCTTGACTTCCTACATGTCGGTATGCTCTGATCTTGAGCTCGGATAAAGCAGTCCTTGATTGTCAACCAACTATCTTGGGCCCCTTTACCTTCAAGCAGCCTAGCCCATGGGATTTCCCCTAGCAATTGCTTGAAGAGGCCAAAGTTTGTCCTGCTAAAGTCCAGGGTTGCGATTCCACTTGCTATTCTACTGGCCCTACCACACAAGATCCTGAATTCTACCATCTCGTGGTCGCTGCAACCAAGGCAGCCCTCAACCTTCACTGCTTCGATCAGACCCTCCTTGTTAGTGAGGATGAGATCCAGCAGCGCACCTCTCCTGGTTGGCTCATCCACCATTTGCATGAGGAAGTTATCATCTATACACTGGAGGAACCTCCTGGACTGCGGCTGGGTTGCCGAGTAGTCCTTCCAGCAAACATCAGGGAAGTTAAAATCCCCCACGACGACCACGGCCTGTGACTGTGAGGCCGCTCTCATCTGCCTGTAGAAGGCCTCGTCAACTTCCTCACCCTGATCCGGTGGCCTGTAACAGACCCCCACAACAGTATCGCCCCTGCCAGCCTGCCCCTTAATTCTCACCCACAGACTCTCAACTCGCTCATCATCTGTCCCCGGACAGAACTCAACGCATTGTAGCTGCTCTCGCACATAAAGAGCAACCCCACCACCCTGCCTGGCTGGCCTGTCTTTCCTGAAAAGAACATAGCCCTCCATGACTATATTCCAGTCATGTGAGCTGTCCCACCACGTCTCTGTAATTGCCACCAGGTCATAATCTCCTGACTTAACACAGGTTTCTAGCTCCTCCTGCTTATTTCCCATGCTGCGCGCATTGGCGTACAGACATTTCAGGGAGCGAGCCGAGCACACCGATTTCACCCTAGGATTACAGGAGGCCTCCCAGTCTTCATCAATTCCGGAGCACTGTCCCACTGAGGCAAGCCCAGCTACAACCCCATCCCCCTTCGAATCTAGTTTAAAGCTCTCCAAATGAGCCCTGCTAATTCGTGCCCCAGCATCCTTTTGCCTCTGTGCGATAAACCTTTCCCACATGCCAATGTCCAGACTGGTGCCCTATAAAACCAGCCGTTATCAAAGAATCCAAAGCCCTGCCTGCAGCACCAGCCTCGAAGCCAATCGTTTATGGACTGAATTTTCCCATTCAGTCCCACATCATCAATAGAAGATGGAAGGAGTGAAGAGAAGATCACTTGAGCCCCAGAGTCTTTCACCATCCGCCCCAAGGCCCTGTAGTCTTTCTTCATCCCCCTCAGACTGCGGGAAGCAGCTTCCCCCTCACCTGTCTGGAAGACCAGCAGCGGGTAGTAGTCTGTCGGGTGCACCAGGTTGGGGAGCGCCCTGGTGATATCCCTGATCCGGGCTCCAGGCAGACTACACACTTCCCTATGATGAGGGTCAACTCTGCATATCGGGCCCTCTGTTCCTTTCAGAATGGAATCACCTACTACAATGACCCTTCTTTCTTTCTTACCAGAGGCAGTCTTGAAGTGTGAAGTCGACCGCTTTTTCCTATGTGGCCTTGTAGGCGGGCCTTGCACCACATCCTCACCTACCTCTCCTTCAAGATCCAGGGCCTCAAACCTATTACAGAGGGACACCTGGGGAAGCGGGGCAGGAAGGGAGGAGGGCTGCCCACGACGCCGAACCGGAACTCGCTTCCAACCCTCATCATCTTTTTGGTCCCCTACCTCTGGGCGACAGCTACAGGACAGGGGCTGTCTCAGGCCATCCCCCTCTGTCTGAGAGGGCAGGGGGTCCATCCCCTTTTGGGGGGTATCTCCCTGGAGCCGTTCCAACTGGCCAGCCAGGGAGTTACTCCAGCAGTCGATCTCCCTTTCACACTCCCTGATGCTCCTCAGCGTCTCAACCTCCTCCTTAAGTTCAGCCACCAAGCTAAGCAGATCTTCTACCTGCTCACACCTCACACAGGTGGAATGCTGTCCTCCCTCCCCCAGCAGTAGCAGGCTCTGGCACTCCCTGCACCCAGAGACCTGAACAGCCACGGTTAGGGCCGGGGTCTCTGTCTGAGTTGCTACAGCCCTCTTACAGCTAGCTCTCTTTCTGGAGACGACCATATTGGTCAGCACGACGACCTCCCTGTTCTTCCCTGCACCTGGTGGGCAGTGACACGTCGCTGCCCTCTCAAAGGCTTTTTCAAGTCAAGGGGCAGGGGGGTGGTCACCGTCACCGTGGGAACGCCCCCCGCCACGTCAGCCGCTCTCTCGCAAGGGCTGCTGGAACTTCGGGAATCAGGAAGTGTTGGGAAATGTCGGGAATCGCGATGCCTCTGCGCTATCCCCTCTGATTTTCCTAATCTCGGTAGAACCTCGATATCGCTGTAGCGTGCCGGCTGCGGCTCTAGCTGGGCTAGCTCCAATCAGCTGACTGAATGACATGAAAAACATAATTTCCTGTCATCTTCTTCTCGACAGTCAGCAAGGTATTCTAACACTTTTAATGCCCTCCATCCTGCCATTGATATTCCCGGATTTTTGTTACACATGCTTGGTTAATCTTCCCAGAAAAAAACTGTTAGTACTTTCCTCCAAGTTCCCAAATGATAAACGGAGTAACTCGCTCAGTATAGTATTAAATATAAGGGCAAGACAGTAGAACAAATGCTCAGAATGGTTTTGCCTCCAATTCTGCTCCAAAACCAGATATATGAGACAATTCTATAGCAACAATGGAATGAGCCCTTTCAATTACAAAATACCTGCTTTACCATGGATATTTATATGTATACACAAGGATGAGCACCTGAGAACATTCACTTTCTGTTAAGTCTGAATATATTTCGGTTTTTTAGTGAAGTTTTCTGATACTTGCAAATATTATAAAAGTGTTGGTCTTTGTTGTTTTTTTTCTTGTTTGTTTTTTTTTTTGGTGTTTTGTTTATTTTTTGTTTGCTTGGTTTGGGGTTTTTTTGTTGTTGTTTTGTGGGGTTTTTTGTTTGGTGTTTTGTTTGGTTGGTTTTGCAGGTTTTTAGTTTGGTTTGGTTGTTTCGTTTTGTTTTTTTTTAAAAAAAAGAATAGTCCTTTTCCCAAAGTCCTCAACTTCCTAGAGCTTTATTATTCCTCTTTTCATTTTAGAATGTCACCCTGTACCTCTTCCATGCCATTGTCTTCCTTTTTCAGTTATGCATTTCACTTAATAGATCTGAAGGGTTTTTTTCATAAAACAGATTTTGTTGATATCTTTGTACCAAAAGGCTAGCTTCTAAAACCTGACCATTTTGCAGAATAATGTCTTTCCTAGTTTGTCTCTATGATAAGGTTCTGATATAAAGGCTGTAGCCATACAGTCATATTAACTAACTGATGTCCTTTTTACTGTTTTATCTCAATCACTACTACTAAGTTGCACTCCCTGAAGCCCTCAAAAAATAAATAATTTCTGACATTTTGTTCTGATACTGAGGTCTGATATATTCTCCCAAGACATGTATTTTAGTCTAAATTTTCCATTGATTTATAGTGGTTAACAGTTTCATTCAATTCTTATCATCTCCAGAATTTGGATCTAAATTTCCTCCTCCCTACTTGTCCTTTGTAAAGTCAGGCTGATTTAGTTTCCACATTACTTAGTTCTGTAGAGTGGATGCTCCATCCCTGGAAGTGTTCAAGGCCAGGTCAGGTGGGGATTTGAGTATTCTGCCACTTCTCAAATATGACAGATAATGCAATGGCAACTACATCCACTAGTTTCCTCAGGATCTGTGGATGCCTCTCATCACATCCCACGGACTAGTACACCTCGATTCCTCAGATGATGTCAAATCTGATTTTCTGCTACAATAGGTGCATTGTCTCAGTCGCTGCCTTTGCGTTCTGCGGCTGGAGCAGTGTGGCTGGAGTTCCTGCCAGTGAAAATCTATGCCAAAATTCATGGACTACCTTGGCCTTCTCCATGTCCTTGGTGACAAGACCTCCAGTTTCATTCAAGATGGTGCCTACATCTTTGTCTTCTTTTATTCCTGGTGTAACTATAGAAGTTTTCTGTGTTGTCCTTAATGTCCTTAGATTAGGTTGAGTTCTGTCAGGGCTTTAGCTTTCCTAACTTGATTCCTGGATGCTCTAACCATTTCTCTCTATTCCTCTCAGGCTATCCATTCTTGCTTTCATCCTCTATAGGGCTGTTTATGCTGGAATTTGTCCAGGAGCAACTTGTTCACCCAGGCAGGCCTTCTGCCAGTCTTTCCTTGCTTCCTTTTTGTCAGGAGGCATCAGTCCTGAGCTTGGAGGAGATGATCCTTGAACATTAACGAGAATCTACTATTCTGTGGCCACTGTAGCCAAAGCTGCACCTGAGCTTCACATTCCCCACCAGCCCTCCCTGCTGCTGAAGACAAGGTTTAACATAGCCCCTCTTCTCATTGGTTTTTCTCATGTGGAGAAGGAAATTATATGTTTTGGCATTGTATAAAAAAAATGTGAATTATTATTTCCTATTCTCCTACACCATATCTGTGTAGCTGTAGAGATATGTATCAATACACATCACTGAACGATGTTAAAATTCTCTTTCTAAACAATATTTCATTTTTGTAAAATAAGCTATTATGAGGCACTTAATTGCTAAATATATTTACCAATATATATAATTTCATAAGCAGCATAGTTTAATCATAGATATATTAGTTAATAAACTGTATCAGACATGGCACAATTCTCCCTAGACAGTATCTGTCTAGAGCAATCAAAAGAGTGAACACAGGATGATAGTGAGTTACAGTTCAATCTAAAAGGAAGGATGTACTTTATCTAAGCCAGGACAGGAAACTGAGTACTGGACATGCTATACGTGTCCTTTCCGTAATTGAATGAATGAATGAATGAATGAATGAATGAATGAGTGAATGAATGAATGAATGAATGAATGAATGAATGAATGAAAAATAACAAAGATTTACATTTGCTTCACTCTCTACCACTTTCTCACTTTCAGAAAGAAGTTTCACCCAGAATCAATTAAAAAAATGGAAATTCAAAAAAGTATATGTCTAAAATAACACTTACTGCATGTACTTGAACTTTGTTCCTATTATTATTATATATAAGATGATAAATTCAAAATTCCATCACACGGATTAGAAATAGAAAATGTGGAATGGTATACTTAGCTGAATGAGAGCTAAAGTTTTACACTACCCACTAACAATTTGATATAATTGGAAATAGAACAACTCAATTCCTGACATGCAGTATATGATGATAACTAGTCCTTAACATGGGACATCAACAAGCAGTCAGAATTGACTGCTCCTTTGCAAGAACGGTATCGCTTCCACAGATCACCTTACTTACATTGATAAAAATGTCTTTGGAGACCCATGTATACCAACTGAAGGAAAAGAAAACCTATTAAATGCTGTATAATGTGTGCAATATTGCTCGCAACGTACCCTTAGTTTTAATCTAATTTCAGTTCACAGAAACATTCTGTAATTTCTGCCTCTTAAAATTACTTTTTCAGACTTTTTGTCATAAAATATATGATTTAAAAAATCACATATTAAACAATATTAATATAATAATTAATTAATTAATATTAAGAATTTATGACATACTTGTCACAGACTTTTAACGTTTTAAGAAATGGAGTTGCAAGAAATCAGACTATTTTAAAAGGAACTAGGGAAGTTCTGAATATGATGTCTACTAATATGCACAAGTAATTAATTTTCATCTCTGTAATCTATTAATGACTTGATATATTGGCATTTAATATTTGTGAAACAGTAATAATGCCTAGAAGACAACACCCCATTATTTTATATTTTTTAAATTTTGTTTAATAATAATATGATTTGTTTCAGTTTAATACTACTTTATGATGCTCAGCTAAAACCTTTAAACATTTTCTGACTAGACCAGCAAATACCCTGCAAAGTTCTTCAAAATAAAATATTAAAACAAGTTTTAGGCTTTCAAGTTGGGAAAGAAAAAAATTAAAAAGCAGCATATTATTTCATTTGTGGTTTCTGCAGCTTAAGAACTCTTTGGGTCATTATTTTGTTTCTGAAAAAAAATCACTTTCTGATGGTTAAGTGTATTTCATTTACTCATCTTTATATATATGCAGTATTGGACTACTTTTACATTGTACATATATGCATTTCTGCAGACTATTATCACTCAAGGATTTTGAGAATAGTTTTTCAGAGCACATCTTAACTACCTACCACATGACTTATACAGTGTCACAGTCAGATATTTGTGGAAATTGAAAATTCTGAATGTGTAATCTTTAAATTTCATAGAAGTATTAAGGTTAAAAGTACAGAATGGCAAATCACATTGTACAGCTGATTTTCTCTGAATAGGAAAAAGAGTTTCACAGGCTTATTCTGTCATGCAGCTTTGTTTCGCCTGATTTCCACTTTTGTGCTGTCTTTGACTAGTCTTGCTCATTTAATCACTCTAACAAGGTATATATAAATTTTTGAACCAGTTTTTAAATAACAGATTTAATGATACTTCAGATTTAGGTTTTTTCACACACTAACTGCTATAATAAATGTACAAAATGAGGTTTGAAAATGCCCTAAGGCTACCTTGATAATATTTATCCTGAATGGAGCGAATAATAGAAATAAACTTGCCTATTTGTAGGGAGGCACATGTGTATTGACCATTAAGTATCTGGAAGTGAGTCCAATAATGGAGTTGTAGTCACACACTCCAAATTCCCTAATGTAGAGCTATTCATTGCATTTCTAAAGACATTATCTGTCAAATCCCATAGGAAAAGTAGATCCTGTAAAAGTATAGTTTTCCACCTAAGACACTTTATAAAAATTCTAATTCCTAATATTTTAAATTTATCTGTTTACTCAGTAGCATTCAACTTTGTTAAGCCCAAGGATTGTTATTACAGCTTGTTATCTTAATCGTCCATCATCTAATGAGATGTTATAGCACAGAATTTTCTTTTCTTGAAGATAACATAGCCACACAATCACAGAATGTTAGAGGCTGGAAGGGACCTATGGAAGTCATCTGGTTCCAGCCCCCTGTTCAAACAAGGCCAGCTAGAGACAGTTGTCAAGGACCATATCCAGAAGGCTTTTGAATACTTCCAAGGTTGCATAACCCACAATCCCATTGGGCTACCAGTGTCACTCCTCTAGCACCCTCACAGTGAAAAAATGTTTCCTGAATATTCAGGAACCTCCTGTGTTTCAGTACGTGCTCAATGCATCTATTTCTGTCACTGAGCACCAGTGGAAAGAGCCTGGTTCTTTCCACTTTGTACCCTCCCTTCACATATTATTTACATTAGTAAGATTCTGCAGAGTATCCTCTCCTCCAGGCTGAACAGTCTCCAGGTTGAATTCCCCAGAGTGGATATGGGGGTATGGGGAACAGGAGTTGTCAGTTCGTAACACCTCGTCTCCTTCCTCCTCACGCTCTTTCCCTGCTCCAGTGTGGAGTGCCTCCCATGGGAGACAGTCCTTTGCAAACTGATCTAACATGGGTTCTTCCCATGCTGTTAACAGCCCATTGTACCTTTCGATTTTCCCAGAGGCTGGTGCATGGTAAGGGATGTGATATACCCACTCAATGCCATGCTCTTTGGCCCAAGTGTCCATAAGGGTATTGCAGAAATGAGTCCCATTGTCTGACTCAATTCTCTCTGGGGTGTCGTGTCGCCACAAAATGTGTTTCTCAAGGCCCAGGATAGTGTTCTGGGCAGTGGCGTGGGGCACAGCGTACGTTTCCAGCCATCCGGTGGTTGCTTCCACCATGGTAAGCACATGGCGCTTACCTTGGCGGGTTGGTGGCAGTGTGATATAATCAATCTGCCAGGCCTCCCCATATTTATACTTCAGCCATCGTCCTCCATACCAAAGAGGTTTTAACCGTTTGGCTTATTTAATGGCAGCACATGTTTCACACTCATGAATAACCTGGGCACTAGTGTCCATTGTTAAGTCCACCCCTCGATCACGGGCCCATCTATATGTTGCATCTCTGCCCTGATGGCCTGAAGTGTCATGGGCCCACCGGGCCAAAAATAATTCACTTTTATGTTGCCAATCTAAGTCCATCTGAGCCACTTCAATCTTAGCAGCTTTATCCACTTGTTGGTTGTTCTGGTGTTCCTCAGTGGCCCAACTCTTGGGTACATGGGCATCTACATGACGTACCTTCACCACCAGGTTCTGCACCCGGGCAGCAATATCTTTCCACAGTGCAGCAGCCCAGATAGGTTTACCTCTATGTTGCCAGTTGCTCTGCTTCCATTGCTGCAACCACCCCCACAGGGCATTTGCCACCATCCATGAGTCAGTATAGAGATAAAGTACTGGCCACTTTTCTCGTTCAGCAATGTCCAGGGCCAGCTGGATGGCTTTCACCTCAGCAAACTGACTCAATTTACCCTCTCCTTCAGCAGTTTCTGCAACTTGTGGTTGAGGATTCCATACAGCTGCCTTCCATCTCCGATGTTTTCCCACAATACGGCAAGGCCCATCAGTAAACAAGGCATACTGCTTTTCACTTTCTGACAGCTGATTATATGGTGGGGCCTCTTCAGCATGTGTCACCTCCTCCTCTGGTGACATTCCGAAATCTTTGATCTCTGGCCAGTCCATGATGACTTCTAGAATGCCTGGACAACTGGGATTTCCTATTCGAGCTCATTGTGTAACTAGTGCAGCCCATTTACTCCATGTAGCATCAGTTGCATGATGCGTAGAGGAGACCCTGCCTTTGAACATCCAGCCCAGTACGGGCAACCGGGGTGCCAGGAGGAGCTGTGCTTCGGTGCCAATCACTTCCGAAGCAGCTCGAACCCCTTCATAGGCTGCCAGTATCTCTTTCTCAGTTGGGGTATAGCTTGCCTCAGATCCTTTGTATCCCCGACTCCAAAAACCAAGGGGTCGACCTCGAGTCCCTCCTGGAGCTTTCTGCCAGAGGCTCCAGGTAGGGCCATTCTCCCCAGCTGCGGTGTACAATACATTTTTTACATCTGGCCCAGTCCGAACTGGTCCAAGGGCCACTGCATGAACTATCTCGCGTTTAATTTGCTCAAAGGCTTGTTGTTGCTCAGGTCCCCATTTAAAATCATTCTTCTTACGGGTCACATAATACAGAGATCTTACAATCAAGCTGTAATTTGGGATGTGCAGTCTCCAGAACCTCACTGCACCCAAGAAAGCTTGTGTTTCTTTCTTATTAGTTGGTGGAGACATTGCTGTTATCTTGTTGATTACATCTGTGGGGACCTGTCTACGTCCATCTTGCCATTTTATTCCCAGAAATTGAATCTCCTGTGCAGGTCCCTTGACCTTACTTCGTTTTATGGCAAAACCGGCTTTCAGCAGGATTTGGATTATTTTCCCCCCTTTCTCAAAGACTTCTTCTGCTGTATTGCCTCACACAATAATGTCATCAATGTATTGCAGGTGTTCTGGGGCTTGCCCCTGTTCCAGTGCAGTCTGGATCAGTCCATGGCAAATGGTAGGGCTATGTTTCCAGTCCTGGGGCAGTCGGTTCCAAGTGACTGGACACCCCTCCAAGTAAAAGCAAACTGTGGCCTGCACTCTGTTGCCAAGGGAATTGAGAAAAATGCATTGGCAATATCAATCGTGGCGTACCACTTGGCTGCCTTTGACTCCAGTTCATACTGAAGTTCTAGCAGGTCCGGTACAGCAGCACTCAAGGGTGGTGTGACTTCATTCAGGCCACAATAGTCTATTGTTAGTCTCCACTCTCCGTTAGACTTTCGCACTGGCCATATGGGGCTATTAATGGGTGAGCGGGTCCTGCTGATCACTCCCTGACTCTCCAGTCTACGGATCAGCTGATGGGTAGGAATCAGGGAGTCTCGCTTGGTGCGATATTGCCGCCGGTGCACTGTTGTGGTCGCGATTGGCACTTGTTGTTCTTCGACTTTCAGCAGCCCCACAACAGAAGGATCCTCTGAGAGACCAGGCAAGGTGGACAGATGCTCAATTTCCTCAGTCTCCAAAGCAGCAATAACAAAAGCCCATCGGTACCCTTTTGGGTCTTTGAAGTACCCTCTCTTGAGGTAGTCTATGCCGAGAATGCATAGAGCCTCTGGACCAGTCACAATAGGGTGCTTTTGCCATTCTCTCCCAGTCAGGCTGATTTCAGCCTCCAGCACAGTCAACTCTTGGGATCCTCCTGTCACTCCAGAAATATAGATGGGTTCCACCCCTTGACAGCTCGATGGCATGAGGGTACACTGTGCACCGGTATCTACTAGAGCCTTATACTTCTGTGGGACTGATATGCCAGGCCATCTGATCCACACAGTCCAGTAAATCCGATTGTCCCCTACCTCCACCTGGCTGGAGGCAGGGCCCCTCTAATAGTCATCACAGGATTGGACGCTTAAGTCATGTTGAAAGGGATTATTTTTATTTATCACATGAGCTGGAGTAAAATCAGCTCTTCCACTCCACCTGGGAAACTGCTTACCAGAGACTGAAGCCGTAGCTCTCATGGGATGATCAGTCTTGGCCTTTGCTCCTCTTTTCAATTCACTCACCTGTTCCTCCAAAACTTAAGTAGGTTTTCCATCCCACTTTGTCATGTCTTCTCCGTGATCCCGCAGGTAAAACCATAGGGTAGACCATGGCGTATACCTCTTGTATCTCCTCTCTCAAACAGTGGGATGCCTTTTGTTAATAGCTGAAACGTGTGTTGGTACACGCGAGGAGTTGGATAAGTCAGATATATCGTCCCTCAATTGTTTGAGATCCTGGGACAGTCTTTCCACAGCTGAGATGATGGAAGGGGTGAGATTGTCTTCGAACTCGCGGAGTTTATGAACCATTTCATCCACTGTTAGTGGTACTATGTCATTCCAGGTTACTGTTGCCAATGAATGGGCGTATGATGATGGTGCAGTCCGTGTAAGTTTTCGCCACATGGGTCGTGTACATTCGACTTCTTCTGGATCTATGGGTATACCCCCGTTATTCGGCTTGATGTGATAGATCATCTCTACGATGGCTGATTCTCTCAGAGACTGGATGCCTTTGTCTATAGTAGTCCACTTGGCCGAACGACTCATAACATCATCCTTGTATGGAAACCTTTCTTTGACAGCTGCCAAGAGCCGCCTCCAAAGACTGAGGGACTTTTTCTCTCTTGCAATTGCTTTGTCAATTCCCCCTTCTCTAGCAAGTGATCCCAGCTGCTTGGCTTCTGTACCTTCTAGTTTGTGACTGTCAGCCCCATTGTCCCAGCATCGGAGCAACCAGGTGATGATGTGCTCCCCTGGTTGATGGATAAAATCTTTTCGCATATCCTGTAGCTCGGTTGAGGTCCGAAGTCGAGAAGTCACCTCTTCTTCTTCTTCTTCTTCATCATGTGATGATGACTCCTTATCAGGTTCTGTATTGAGTAGTGGATACGTTGTTTCTTCATCTTGCTGTAACCTTCCTGCCTCCTTTTTGCTTTTTCTCTTGCGTACAGGGGCAACTGATATTGGTACGAATTGGTCCTCTGGTTTAGTTGCAGTGATTATCACTGTGGTTTGAATAGTGACTGTACTTGTTGCTGGGCGTGATGTGGCTGCTGTACTTGGAGCTGGGATAGCTGCTCTGTCTGTTGCAGTCGAAGTTTGAGTAACTGCTGTACTTGCCGCTGGGGTAGCTGTGCTATCTGCTGCAGCCAAAGTTTGAGTAGCGTCTGTACTTGTTGCTGGGGATGGTGTAGCTGCTGTACTTGGAGCTGGAGTAACTGTACTGACTGTTGCTTTTCCCTCAGATCCAGCGACATTTTTTTCCTTTTGAAGGTGCTTGAAAGCATTGAACATGGCCCTGTAAGCATAAGCCAAGCCCCAGCACGTTGCCATGATTTGTCCGTCTCTGGTATGGCCAGAATGACCACACACCTCATTTAAGTGTTTTACTAATTCTTCTGGATTTTTCAGTTGTTCGGTGGTGAAATTCCAAAGTACTGGAGGGGCCTGCTGACCTAGATACTTGCCCATACTGTCCCACACACCCTGCCACTCATGACTGTCCAGCCTCAGAGAAAATCTCTTGGTCCTCCTACTTCGTTGTTTAACCCCAGACAAGACCCAAACCTGACTCTGCTTAACTTCTGAAAACAGACGAAATAGTTGTGGGCAAAATACACTCTGTATACGTGCCAACATGGTGATCCCCATCACAATCAGCAAACAAGTCTCAACAGCATTAAAAGGCCATTCAAAACTCTCAAATGATGCTGTAAATGCTCTGGGGGGAGGACTGGGGGGGTAAAAGTATGTCTCCTTCACAGGTTGACCACCCGAGAAGGAGAAAAAAGATGTGTAATTGCTAAGCACTTCTATTATATACCTCCCAAAGTATAAAGGTGGTGACCATACTGGGAACATAAGCCAGATAAGTTTCATGATCAATAATTCTATTGTGTTACAAGTCATTATCATAAAGTACACTGGGACAAGAACTTTACCCCAAGCCCCACACTTGAAAAACACTAATACAGCAAATACCAGATCTAAGTAAGTTACAACATTCTGAAGCTGTGAGATCAAGAGGAACAACCTTGAGAGCCAATAAATCAGCATTGTGACGAGTGACTATTAATCTGGTCAGATCTGTTGTTATCTCAACCCCTTCGAGCCCCATGTTGGGCGCCAAAAAAAACCTGTCGTGGTTTAACCCCAACCAAGACAGCTTGTGCACTTACTCCCAGTGAGTGGTGCCAGGCTGGAAACAATCGAGGCCCACATTAGTCTGTCCCCCCCCACTTCCCAGGGGCTGCCCCGCCCCTTCCCCACTCCCAGAGGGATGGGGAGGAGAATCGAAGGAATGCAACTCCCACGGGCTGAGATAAGAACACTCTAGCAACTAATGTACAATACAAATCACCACCGCTACCACCAACGACAACAATGATAAGAGAAAATAGCAAGGGAAAGGAGTACAATACCACGCGCCGCAGCACGAGTACGACCCGGCCGACCCCCCCCCGTCCTTCCGGCCACTCCCACTTTCCCCCTGGGCATGACGTGCTGTGGTATGAAATACCTCCTTGGTCAGTTTGGGTCAGGTGTCCTGTCTCCGCCTCCTCCCGGTTTCCCCTCCTCCCTGGCAGAGCATGAGGCTCACAAAGTCCCTGGCCAAACCAAAACATCATTTTCATCAGCTTTGTTCCCAGCCCGAAAGCCAAAACACAGCACTGCACCAGCTACCAAGAAGGAGAAAAAATGACTGCCGCTGCTAAACCCAGGACAACTTGACATAATTTTTTGCATATTTTCACTCAGCTAACTAATAATTTTTGTGCAAGAAATGGTTTATATTATTGTGGTTTTTTTCCCAGATGTTTAACTGTGCTGTGTTTTACTTCTAAAATAAGATGTATATTTTATTGAACAAAACAAACAAACTAAAAATCAGTAATGCAATTCAGCATACATTTGCTATTCATGGATCTTGTAAACTACTTGTTATTAACTGTCAAATGGAAAATGTGATGCAAAGTAATACTGGAAAGTTTAATGTTATTAACTAACTGTTATTCTTTCATTAGAAAATTTAGTCTCTTTCCATGACCGATATTCCAATGTCATAGTCAAAAACAAGCTGCTTCAAAATGGTAACAATTTTTAGAGACTTCAAGTTACTTCTATGTATGGAAATATTGAAAAGATGGTGAATGCTTAAATTAAATACATGAGAAATTATAGCAGATATGATAATGTTATACAAATTAATATATGGTGTATACAGAATAAGCACAGCATCTGTATTTACCCTTTCACATAAGACAATACCAGATTTTCAAATGGCAATTCTTTAAAATTGCTAACCAAGTGCTTTCCTAAATAAGATAGTTCTGTTGTCTCAGTAATACAGCATTCAAAATGCAATACAACTTTACATTCTCTTTTCATGGAGACTATTTGCCAGTACTTTGCAACATTAATAACAGAGCTGGATATAAGGAGTAACAGAGGGAGAAAATAAAATAATACGTGAGGAAAAACAGAAAGCTCTCCAGCTGGAATTTGTAGTGAGCTGGTGAAGCAAACTACCCAAGTTACACAAGCAAACAGGTTCAGATCACAGGAATTATAATGCACTTTCACATAAAAAAACCCCATACTATACAAGATGAACGTTAAGATAACTTGTCGACCTAAACAAGGAAAGGCACAGAAACAGAAAAAGACAGGATATTGGAAATACAGTGAGATGAAAGAGGTCTTTATACAAATAAAATTTCACCCCAACATACATGAAAAATCCACAGATGGATGGCTCTGCTACAGAGGTTTGGAAGGGATATGATGCTCACAAGGAGGAATACCTATACCTAGATCACTTCAAAAGTCAAGGGACTCTGATGCTTTTAAGTGACTACTTGCTTTTTTGACACTATAGATTTCTTTACAGATTCATGTAGCAGATACCAATCTCAGTAGCCTGCTTTAATGGGTTGGCATTGTCAAGCCACCAGGTGCCCACCAAGGTGTTCTATCACACTCTTCTTATTCAGCTGGGCAGGGCAGAGGAAATACAACAAAAGAGTCTCGGACAGGGAGATCACTCAGCAATTACCATCATGGGCAATCAATACAGGGTGATGGCTTACCAATTACCGTCACAGACAAAACTGACTAAACTCAGGGAGCTTAACATAAATTATTACCACTAAAATATGAATATTTGAGTATTGATTCAGGTACTTGGAAACTAAAACAGAAACAGTGAAATATTTTCACATTTATAGAAATCAGCTCCCTGCCTTTCCCAGGCTCAGCTCCACTCCTTCACTCCAGACTCCTTACGTCTCCTGAGTGAAATAGCCATCTGCTGCACTGAGTGCATTCATTAAGGCTCTGGGTGGCCTCCCAGTCACAGCTTAGTGGTTTCCTTCTGCAGCTCCCTCTTGCTCTTTCCTTCGGCATGGTTCCTTCACGACCTGCTGTTTCTGTCAGGAATCTGTTTCACCACAGAGCATACATTCCCCCTCATTCTTCACTGACCTTGGTGTCACACAGCATTTTCTCACACTTCTTATCTCAGTCTTCACTAATAGGCATAATTTTTTGCTCTTTCTTAGATAATTTTTCACTAAGGTGTCCTGCAGTGTGTTCACTGAAGCTGGCTGGAGCTAGCTGTGTTTGGCATGAGAGAAGTCAAAGTTTGTAGAAGATCAGCATAGCCAAGCCCCTCTCTGTTTCATCATCAAGTCCAACTGTATTAAGGTATTTGGCTGCATAGTTAACACTACATTGCAAAAGAAGGAATAACCAATAAGCCTGTTTCAGTCAGGATGACTGGAAAGAGAAAGTCTTCTGGAGTTAGATATTTCTAGGAGTGTTCCCTGAGCTGAAGAGTCACTTGCCTTTGTTCTGGTTAGTGGTCATTCTATGTCATGAGCAATAGACATTAATAAGGTTTTTTAAAAAAATGAAATTATATAGAGATTCCAGTTCATCTGTAATTTTTAAATCCATATGAACAGAAAAGGACATTTTTTCAAACAACGTGAAGAATCATGTGGGTGATATTTAGTGCTAATATTTGTTTTCTAAGGAAGGAAAACCTCATAGCAATAGTTAGTATGCACAGTTTATTGATATTTTTAGGACAGCAAAAATTGAGATGTGAAGACTTCTAAAATTATTTCCATTTAGTAAGGAATTAGTCATGCAGAATACTGATATGTTCACATCATTATTAATTAATTCATAAAATATGCAGGTGTCAGTTCTCCTGTGAGAAAGCAGAAATAAAGCCGTATATGGGCCATGTTTTTTTTCTGGGAAAGCCTCATGGCAAGTTCCTTTACCCTCTCACAAAAAAACAGCTCTCTTGTCATGGTCTTCTCCTGGGAACTGTGCAGCATCACAGGCAAACTGCAGGTTTTCTGTTGACTGTTCACACCACATTTTTATCTCATCTCTCAAGTTTGACCCATTTGTTATCACAACCCCTGTGGGGCTGTGTGGTTTTGCGTATACTCAAAAGTAGTCTCCACATCATTTCTGCCCCCTGTCTGTCATAAAGATGGGAACCCATTCAATTTAGTACTGTCTACCTTTGTTTTTCAGACTCCTAATCATAGATGCTCCCACCACAGTTTTTCTTTCTTTCTTGATCTTAAATTCAGACAAATTTAAAGTAAATTTCTTGTTTTAAACCAGCGGTTCATTCTTTCTTTCTGAAAGTGTTGTCAGGGTTTTCCTGAAGCAGTTTAGCGCTTCACCTTGACTCACAGTTTAGTGGGACTTGATTCTATGCGGCTCTGAAGGCAGTGTATGGACCCACATTCCAGGTTCAAAGCCCCTTACTTGGTGCAGATGGCCAAACGCTTCTTACAGATAAAATCTCCATCCTGAATCGTTGGTCTGAACATTTTCAAACCCTCTTTAGTGCTAATCGTGTAGTCCAAGGCGAAGGAATCCAGCACATTCTGCAACATCCGGTGAAAAACGAATTGGATTTAGCCCCTACCATGGGAGAGACTCTTAAGGCCATACAGCAGGTGAAAACTGGCAAGGCAGCTGGGGTTGACGGAGTCCCACCTGAAATATGGAAGCATGGAGGCCAAGCACTCCACGCTAAATTTCATGAGCTAGTTGTGTGCTGTTGGGAACAAGGCAAAATACCGTCAGACTTTCGTGACGCAATCATCGTCACTCTGTATAAGAAAAAAGGTGTCAAGTCAGACTGCTCAAACTACCGTGGTATAACTCTGCTCTCCATTGCTGGTAAAATTCTTGCAAGAATACTATTGAACAGACTAGTACCTGCCATCGCAGAAGAACTTCTACCTGAAAGTCAGTGTGGTTTCAGGGCTAATAGAAGTACCACAGACATGGTATTTGTTCTCAGACAATTGCAAGAAAAGTGTAGAGAACAGAATAAGGGGTTATATGTAACTTTCATTGACCTCACCAAAGCTTTTGACACTGTGAGCAGGAAAGGCTTGTGGCTGATCTTAGAACAATTAGGTTGTCCCCCCAAGTTCCTGAAAATGATTATTCTGTTACATGAGGATCAGCAAGGCCAAGTCAGGTATAGTGATGCACTCTCTGAGCCTTTCCCAATAACCAATGGTGTGAAACAAGGTTGCGTTTTCGCACCGACCTTATTCACAATCTTCTTCAGCATGATGCTCCAAAGGGCTACAGCAGACCTCGACGAACAAGACGGCATTTATATTCGATATCATACCGATGGTAGCCTATTCAATCTAAGGCGACTGAAGGCCCACACTAAGACCCTAAACCATCTTGTCCGTGAACTGCTCTTTGCTGATGATGCCGCCCTTGTTGCCCACACAGAAGCAGCTCTGCAGCGTTTAACATCTTGCTTTGCGGAGGCGGCTGAGGTTTTTGGGCTGGAAGTCAGCTTGAAGAAGACAGTAGTCCTCTACCAACCTGCACCCCAAGAAGATTATCGCCATCCCCATATTACCATCGGCGAGTCAGAGCTTAAGACAGTTCAGCAGTTCAGCTATCTGGGAAGCATCATTTCCTCGGATGCCACGATCGACAAAGAGATAGACAACAGAATAGCAAAGGCATATAGAGCCTTTGGAAAACTCCATAAAAGAGTCTGGTGTAATAAACACCTGAAGAAAAGTACAAAGATCAGTGTCTACAGAGCCATTGTACTGTCTACTCTTTTATATGGGTCTGAATCATGGGTCATCTACCGTCATCACCTGCGACTCCTGGAACGCTTTCATCAGCGCTGCCTCCGTACAATTCTAAACATCCATTGGACTGACTATGTGTCTAATGTCACTGTCCTCAAACAGGCAGGGGTCACCAGCATCGAGGCCACATTGCTGAAACTGCAGCTGCGCTGGGCAGGGCACGTCTCTAGAATGAAGGATCACCGCCTCCCCAAGATCGTGTTTTACGGTGAACTTGCCACTGGTGGCCGCAAGAGAGGTGCCCCAAAGAAGAGATACAAGGACTCCCTGAAACAATACCTTAGCCTTGGCCATATTGACTACCATCAGTGGTCCACCTTGGCCTCCAATCGGGAGACTTGGAGGCACACCATACATAATGCCGCTGACTCCTTTGAGAGTTCACGAAGAACTAGTCTCGAGGAGAAAAGACAATGCAGGAAGAATCGTGTCCCACCTGTTCCACCCAAGGAGACCTTCTGCTGTGCTTTTTGTAGCCGGATTTGCCTATCCCACATTGGCCTTCTTAGTCATCAGCGCGCTTGTAGTAAGCGTGGGTAAATGCCCTTCCCAAATCTTCGTTCGCGAAGTCAAGCCATGATGATGACCTTTGTTTTTCAGACTCCTAATCATAGATGTTCCCACCACAATTTTTCTTTCTTTCTTGATCTTAAATTCAGACAAATTCAAAGTAAATTTCTTGTTTTAAACCAGCGGTTCATTCTTTCTTTCTGAAAGTGTTGTCAGGGTTTTCCTGAGGCAGTTTAGCGCTTCACCTTGACTCACAGTTTAGTGGGACTTGTTGGTAGTCAGCAATGAAATGGTAAGAGAATCTGCCCATCTTGTCAACGTATTCCCTAGATATTGCAAATCTATCATTGCATTTTTCTCTTCCTTCTACTCCACCTTTTATTCCCCTCTTCTTTTGCATTACATTAGCTAATTTGTTGCTCTTTCATGCCCTTAATACAGCTTAGTATAATTCCTTTATTGGGTTAGCTCATCCAGAAGCACATCAAACAATGATTATATTTTTTTTTTTTTTTTGGCCTTAGTTTCATGATCTGGTGACATAGAACTTTTTAAATGGCTGGCTAACTAGCATACCACTTTTTACGGGCAGTATATCTGTGTACAAAGAAGAGGCTTTACCAGCTAAGGTATAGCAAAAAGGAGAAAAGGGTTTTAGTGGGATTTTACCCCTAACTCTGCGATAGAGTCCAAGACTCAGACTCTAGTATTAATGCCTTTCTATATTGCTGGTCTTGCTGTAGCTCTTTTTTTCTGTATTTACTAACATCCATCACCTTAAACTTATGCTAAACCCAAACAATATTTCACTTCCTTGGCTTTCTTTCTATGTCTTTATATGGATGACAGTTATAATGAAATAATTAAAAAACCTCTGGTATCCACAAAGTTATCATAATCTTCACATCTTTCAGTGGAATGTGTCTTTTTTTAACTTAGTATTCTATAGCCTTTACACTTGTTCTTTTCTCTCCACTTACTTTCTTAAGTTAGATTTTCCACATGTCATATTCATTATCTTTGTGTAGTGTCATTCAGACTTAACTTTATGACATATTTGTTCCAAAAATTTTAATTTATTTTGGTTTTAATCAGGATATAGCATAAGCATTCTGGCACTGTTACACAGTTGGTAATCATATTATACAACCATCAGAAAATCCTTAAGAGCTCCTTAAATGTTTATATTCTAAGCTTCCCCAACGCATTCTTCACTTCAAAATTCAAGTCTGATATGCTATTCCCATGTCATATATTGACATAACAAGAATCAGGAAGAGCAGGAGAAGAAATAAGAATATATTTGTCTTATTGGTGAACTATGGAAGTATGCACACTTTCATCATATATTCAGGATACTCTATTCAACTGTATTTAAGAAGAATTATTTATTTAGATTTCTCTATTTTTAATTCAGTCATTTTGAGCTATAGGAAGATTGTCCTGGGTTCAGCAGTAACATTAATTTTTCACCTTCTTAGTAGCTGGTGCAGCATTGCGTTTTGACTTTCAGCCTGGGAACAAGCTGATAACACTGATGTTTTCAGTTGTTGCTAAGAAACATTTACTTCGACCAAGGACCTTCTGAGCCTCATGCTTTGCCAGGGAGGAGAGGGACGCCAAGAAGAAGCAGGAACAGGACACCTGGCTCAGACTAGCCAAAGAGGTATTCCAAACCACAACACATCATGCCTGGTATATAAACTGAGGGGAGTTACCTAGAGGGGCTAGATGGCTGCTACCAGGCTGTTAACAAAAGACTTCCTATTGCTTGAGGGGGGAAGATGTAGGTGGTACATGACACAGGCCACCCTATGGTTTTACCTGCAGGATCACAGAGAAGACACAACAAAGTGGGATAGAAAACCTACCTCAGCTCTGGAAGAATGGGTGTGTGAATTGAAGAGAAAAACAAAGGTCAAGGCTAATCATCCCATGAAAGCTGAGGCTTCAGTCTCTTCTGAGCGGGTTTCCAGATGCAGTGGAAGAGCTGATTTTACTCCAGCTCCTGTGATAAAGACTAATCCCTGTCTACAAAACCTAAGTGACCAATATTGTGATCACGATTAGAAGGCCCCTGCCTCCAGCCATTTGGAGGTAGGGGACAGTGAGATTTACTGGACTCTGTGAATCAGATGGCCTGGCACTTCCATCCCACAGAAGTATAAGGCTCTAGCAGATACCCATGCACAGTGTCCCCTGATGCCATTAAGCTGTCAAGAAGTGGAACATATATTTGTCTCAGGAGTGACAGGAGTATCCCAAAAGCTGACTGTACTGGAGGCTAAAATCAGCCTAACCGAGAGGAAGTGGCAAAAGCACCACATTGTGACTGGTCCAGAGGCTCCATGCGTCCTTGGCATAGTGTCCTGGGTTTAGCAGCGGCAGTCATTTTTTCTCCTTCTTGGTAGCTGGTGCAGTGCTGTGTTTTGGCTTTCGGGCTGGGAACAAAGCTGATGAAAATGATGTTTTGGTTTGGCCAGGGACTTTGTGAGCCTCATGCTCTGCCAGGGAGGAGGGGAAGCCGGGAGGAGGCGGAGACAGGACACGTGACCCAAACTGACCAGGGAGGTATTCCATACCACAGCACGTCATGCCCAGAGGGGAACTGGGAGTGGCCGGAAGGACGGGGAGGGGGCTGCCGGGTCGGACTCGTGGTTCGGCGCGTGGTATTGTGCTCCTTTCCCTTGCTATTTTCTCTTATCATTGTTGTCGTTGGTGGTAGCGGTGGTGATTTGTATTGTACATTAGTTGCTAGACTGTTCTTATCTCAGCCCGTGGGAGTTGCATTCTTTCGATTCTCCTCCCCATCCCTCTGGGAGCGGGGAAGGGGGGGCAGCCCCTGGGGAAGGGGGGGGACTAACGTGGGCCTCGATTGCTTCCAGCCTGGCACCACTCACTGGGAGTAAGTGCACAAGTTGTCTGGCTGGGCTTAAACCACGACACTTATTTTTGGCGCCCAACGTGGGGCACGAAGGGGTTGAGATAACAACAGATCTGACCGGATTAATAGTCACTCGTCACAATGCTGATTTATTGGCTCTCAAGGTTGTTCCTCTTGATCTCACAGCTTCAGAATGTTGTAACTTACTTAGATCTGGTATTTGCTGTATTAGTGTTTTTCAAGTGTGGGGCTTGGGCTAAAGTTTTTGTCTCATTGTACTTTATGGTAATGACTTGTAATACAATAGAATCATTGATCATGAAACTTATCTGGCTTATGTTCCCAGTATGGTCACCACCTTTATACTTTGGGAGGTATATAATAGAAGTGCTTAGCAATTGCACATCTTTTTTCTCCTTCTCGGGTGGTCAACCTGTGAAGGAGACATTCTTTTACCCTCCCAGTCCTCCCCCCAGAGCATTTACAGCATCATTTGAGAGTTTTGAATGGCCTCTTAATGCTGTTGAGACTTGTTTGCTGATTGTGATGGGGATCACCATGTTGGCACGTATACAGAGTGTATTTTGCCAACAACTATTTCGTCTGTTTTCAGAAGTTAAGCAGAGTCAGGTTTGGGTCTTGTCTGGGGTTAAACAACTAAGTAGGAGGACCAAGAGATTTTCTCTGAGGGTGGACAGCCATGAGTGGCAGGGTGTGTGGGACAGTATGGGCAAGTATCTAGGTCAGTGGGCCCCTCCAGTACTTTGGAATTTCACCACCGAACAACTGCAAAATCCAGAAGAATTAGTAAAACACTTAAATGAGGTGTGTTGTCATTCTGGCCATACCAGAGACGGTCAAATCATGGCAACGTGCTGGGGCTTGGCCTATGCTTACAGGGCCATGTTCAATGCTTTCCAGCACCTTCAAAAGGAAAAAACTGTCACTGGATCTGAGGGGAAAGCAACAGTCAGTACAGTTACTCCATCTCCAAGTACAGCAGCTACACCGCAGCTGGGGAGAATGGCCCTACCTGGTGCCTCTGGCAGAAAGCTCCAGGGGAGACTCGAGATCGACCCCTTGGTTTTTTGGGGTCGCTGATACAAAGGATGTGAGGCAAGTTATACCCCAACTGAGAAAGAGATATTGGCAGCCTATGAAGGGGTTCGAGCTGCTTCAGAAGTGATTGGCACTGAAGCACAGCTCCTCCTGGCTCCCCGGTTGCCCGTGCTGGGCTGGATGTTCAAAGGCAGGGTCTCCTCTACGCATCATGCAACTGATGCTACATGGAGTAAATGGGCTGCACTAATTACACAACGAGCTTGAATAGGAAATCCCAGTCGTCCAGGCATTCTAGAAGTCATCATGGACTGGCCAGAGGGCAAAGATTTTGGAATGTCACCAGAGGAGGAGGTGATGCGTGCTGAAGAGGCCCCACCATATAATCAGCTGTCAGAAAGTGAAAAGCAGTATGCCTTGTTTACTGATGGGTCCTGCCGTATTGTGGGAAAACATCGGAGATGGAAGGCAGCTGTATGGAATCCTCGACGACAAGTTGCAGAAACTGCTGAAGGAGAGGGTGAATCGAGTCAGTTTGCTGAGGTGAAAGCCATCCAGCTGGCCCTGGACATTGCTGAATGAGAAAAGTGGCCAGTACTTTATCTCTATACTGACTCATGGATGGTGGCAAATGCCCTGTGGGGGTGGTTGCAGCAATGGAAGCAGAGCAACTGGCAACGTAGAGGTAAACCTATCTGGGCTGCTGCACTGTGGAAAGATATTGCTGCCCGGGTGCAGAACCTGGTGGTGAAGGTACGTCATGTAGATGCCCATGTACCCAAGAGTCGGGCCACTGAGGAACACCAGAACAACCAACAAGTGGATAAAGCTGCTAAGATTGAAGTGGCTCAGATGGACTTAGATTGGCAACATAAAAGTGAATTATTTTTGGCCCGGTGGGCCCATGACACTTCAGGCCATCAGGGCAGAGATGCAACATATAGATGGGCCCGTGATCAAGGGGTGGACTTAACAATGGACACTATTGCCCAGGTTACTCATGAGTGTGAAACATGTGCTGCAATTAAACAAGCCAAACGGTTAAAACCTCTTTGGTATGGAGGACGATGGCTGAAGTATAAATATGGGGAGGCCTGGCAGATTGACTATATCACACTGCCACCAACCCGCCAAGGTAAGCGCCATGTGCTTACCATGGTGGAAGCAACCACCGGATGGCTGGAAACGTACGCTGTGCCCCACGCCACTGCCCGGAACACTATCCTGGGCCTTGAGAAACACATTTTGTGGCGACACGGCACCCCAGAGAGAATTGAGTCAGACAATGGGACTCATTTCCGGAATAACCTTATGGACACTTGGGCCAAAGAGCATGGCATTGAGTGGGTATATCACATCCCCTACCATGCACCAGCCTCTGGGAAAATCGAAAGGTACAATGGGCTGTTAAAAACTACACTGAGAGCAATGGGTGGGGGAACTTTCAAGCATTGGGATACACACTTACCAAAGGCCACCTGGTTGGTCAACACCAGAGGATCTGCCAACAGGGCTGGCCCAGCCCAATCAGAACTTTTACATATTGTAGAGGGGGACAAAGTTCCTGTGGTGCATATGAAGAATTTGCTGGGGAAGACAGTCTGGGTTATTCCTGCTTCAAGTAAAGGCAAACCCACTCGTGGGATTGCTTTTGCTCAGGGACCTGGATACACTTGGTGGGTAATGCGGGATGATGGGGAAGTCTGATGTGTACCTCAAGGGGATTTAATTTTAGGGGAAAACAGCCAATGAACTTAATTGTATGTTGTTGCCTGCTGTGTAATACTTTAATAGCCCATCAACCAGATGTCTTCAGGCCACCAGCGACTAGCCCTGACTTCCCTTTAACCATCATCCCAACAGAGAATGAACTTTGACAGAACCAGACAAGTTCTACAGTAAGGGAATGATCAGCATCAGCAGGCAACGACCCAATACTGCACACAGCCTCTCCTGTTCTGAAAGACTGTTACAAGAGATGGAGCCTGACATCATGGACCAGATGGACTCAGCAGCTTTATAGGGACTAGTCCATGCACTGAGATAGAAGTGCACTGAGATCAGAGTGATGGTATATTGAAAATGTAGGATCTGAGCATGACGTGAATGGTATGGAATAAGGGGTGGATAATGTCCTGGGTTTAGCAGCGGCAGTCATTTTTTCTCCTTCTTGGTAGCTGGTGCAGTGCTGTGTTTTGGCTTTCGGGCTGGGAACAAAGCTGATGAAAATGATGTTTTGGTTTGGCCAGGGACTTTGTGAGCCTCATGCTCTGCCAGGGAGGAGGGGAAGCCGGGAGGAGGCGGAGACAGGACACCTGACCAAACTGACCAAGGAGGTATTCCATACCACAGCACGTCATGCCCAGGGGGGAACTGGGAGTGGCCGGAAGGACAGGGGGTCTGTCGGGTCGGACTCGTGGCTCGGCGCGTGGTATTGTGCTCCTTTCCCTTGCTATTTTCTCTTATCATTGTTGCCGTTGGTGGTAGCGGTGGTGATTTGTATTGTACATTAGTTGCTAGACTGTTCTTATCTCAGCCCATGGGAGTTGCATTCTTTCGATTCTCCTCCCCATCCCTCTGAGAGCAGGGAATGGGGGGCAGCCCCTGGGGAAGGGGGGGGGAACTAACGTGGGCCTCGATTGCTTCCAGCCTGGCACCACTCACTGGGAGTAAGTGCACAAGTTGTCTTGCTGGGGTTAAACCATGACACATAGTCTACTTCAGAAGAGGGTACTTCAAAGACCCAAAAGGGTACCGATGGGTTTCTGGTATTGCTGCTTCGGAGACAAAGGAAATTAAGCAGCTGTCCACCTTGCCTGGTCTCTCAGAGGGTCCTTCTGTTCTGGGGTTGCTGAAGGTTGAGGAACAAGTGCCAATCATGACCACAACAGTGTATCAGCAGCAATATCACACCAACAGAGACTCCCCTATTTCCATTCATAAGCTGATCTGTAGACTGGAGAGGCAACCTGTGATCATCAGGACCCGCTCACCCTTTAACAGCCCCATATGGTCAGTGCAAAAGTCTAATGGAGAGTGGAGACTAACAGTAGACTATCGTGGCCTGAATCAAGTCACACCACCATTGAGTGCTGCCGTACCAGACATGTTAGAGCTTCAGTATGAAGTCAAAGGCAGCCAAGCAATATGCCACAACTGATATTGCCAATGCATTTTTCTCAATTCCTTTAGCAGCTGAGTGCAGGCCACACTTCATGTTTACTTGGAAGGACGTCCAGTACACTTAGAATTGATTGCCACAGGGGTGGAAACACAGCCATACCATCTGCCATGGACTGATCCAGACTGCAGTGGAACAGGGGCAAGCTCCAAAATACCTGCAATACATCGGTGGTGATACAGTGGAAGAAGTTTTTGAGAAGGGGAAGAAAATAATCCAAATCCTGATGAAAGCCACTTTTGCCATAAAAAGGAGTCAGGTCAAGGGACCTGCACAGGAGATTTGATTTTTGAGAATAAAATGGCAACATGGATGTCGCCAGATCCCCACAGATGTGATCAACAAGATAACAGCAACGTCTCCACCAACTAATAATAAAGAAACAAAAGCTTTCTTGGGTGATGTGGGGTTCTGGAGAATGCACATCCCAAATTACAGCACGATTATAAGCCCCCTCTATCACATGACCCAGAAGAAGAATGATTTTAAATGGGGTCCTGAGCAAACAACAAGTCTTTGTGCAAATTAAATGGGAGACAGCTCATGCAGTGGCCCTTGGATCACTCTGGACTGGGCCAGACATAAAAAATGTGCTCTACACTGCAGCCGGGGAGAATGGTCCTACCTGGACCCTCTGGCAGAAAGCTTCAATGGAGACTCGAGGTAGACCCCTTGGCTTTTGGAGTCGGGGATACGAAGGATCTGAGGCCAGCTATACACCAACTGAGAAGGAAATACTGGCAGCCTATGAAGGGGTTCAAGCTGCTTCAGAAGTGACTGGCACTGAAACACAGCTCCTCCTGGCACCCTGGTTGCCCATGCTGGGCTGGATGCTCAAAGGCAGGATCTTCTCTACACATCATGCAACTGACGTTGCATCAAGTAAGGGGATTGCACAGATTACACAGTGATCTTGAATAGGAAAACCCAGTCGTCCAGGCATTCTAGAAGCCATCATAGACTGGCCAGAGGGTAAAGATTTTGGAATGTCACCAGAGGAGGAGGTGATGCACGCTGAAGAGGCCCCACCATATAATAAACTCTCAGAAAGTGAAAAGCAGTATGTCTTGTTTGCTGATGGCTACTGCCGTATTGTGGGAAAGCATCGGAGATGGAAGGCAGCAGTATGGAGTCCCCGAGGACAAGCTGCAGAAACTGCTGAAGGAGAGGGTGAATTGAGTCGGTTTGCTGAAGTGAAAGCCATCCAGTGGACATTGCTGGATGAGGAAGGTGGCCAGTACTTTATACTGACTCATGGAAGGTGGCAAATGCCCTGTGGGGGTGGTTGCCGCAATGGAAACAGAGCAACTGGCAATGCAGCGGGAAACCCATCTGAGCTGCTGCACTGTGGAAAGACATTGCTGCCTGGGTGCAGAACCTGGTGGTGAAGGTAAGCCATGTAGATGCTCATGTACCCAAGAGTCGGACCATTGAGGAACACCAGAACAACCAACAAGTGGATAAAGCTGCTAAGATTGAAGTGGCTCAGATGGACTTAGATTGGCAACATAGGGGTGAATTATTTTTAGCCCGGTGGGCCCATGACACTTCAAGTTATCGGGGCAGAGATGTAACCAACAGATGGGCTCGCGATTGAGGGGTGAACTTAACAATGGACACTATTGCCCAGGTGATTCATGACTGTGAAATGTGCTGCAATTAAGCAAAGCAGGTGATTGAAACCTCTTTGGTATGGAGGGCAATGGCTGAAATACAAATATGGGGAAGCCTAGCAGATTGATTATATTACACTGCTACCAACCCGCCAAGGCAAGTGCCATGTGCTTACTATGGTGGAAACAAACACCAGATGGCTGGAAACATACGCTGTGCCCCACAGCACTGCCCGGAACACTCTCCTGAGCCTTGAGAAACAGATTTTGTGGTGACACAGCACCCCAGAGAGAATTGAGTCAGACAATGGGACTCATTTTCGGAACAATGTTATAGACATTTGTGACAAAGAACATGGCATTGAGTGGGTATATCACATTCCCTTCCATGCACCACCCTCTGGGAAAATTGGACAGTACAACAGGCTATGAAAAAACTACACTGAGAGCACTGGGTGGGGGACCTTTCAAACATTGGGATACGCACTTATCAAAAGCCACCTGGGTGGTCAACACCAGAGGATCTGCCATCAGGGCTGGTCCAGCCCAGTCAGAACTTTCACATACTGCAGAAAGGGACAAAGTTCCTGTGGTGCACATGAAGAATTTGTAAGGGAAGACAGTCTGGGTTACTCCTGCTTCAGGTAGAGGCAAACCCACTCGTGGGATTGTTTTTGCTCATGGACCCAGATATACTTGATGGGTAATGTGGGAAGATGGGGAAGTCTGATGGGTGCTTCAAGGGTCATTTGATTTTAGGGGAAAACAGCCAATGAACTCAATGATATGCTATTGCCTGCTATGTGGCACTTTAATAGCCCACCAACTAGCTGTTTTCAGGTCACCAGTGACTGGGTCTGACTTCCCTTTGACCATCATCCCTGCAAAGAATGAACTTTGATGGAACCAGACGAGCTCAGCAGTGATCAGATGAGTTGTGCAGTGTCATCAGCAGGCAGCAATCCAACACTGCACACTCTCCTGCTTTGACAGGCTGTTACAAGAGATGGAGCCTGACATCATGGACCAGATGAACTCAGCAGCTTTACAGGGATTGGTCAATGAACTAAGGAATGATATCTCTATCTCTGTGTGTGTGGGGACATGTATTTGTGTATATACATATATGAGACGAGAGTGATGGCATATTGAAAAATGTGGGACCTGAGCATGATGTGAATGGTATGGAATAAGGAGTGGATACTGTCCTTGGTTCAGCAGTAGCAGTCATTTTTCTTCTTCTTAGTAGCTGATGCAGTGCTGTGGTTTTGACTTTCAGCCTGGGAACAGCACTGATGACACCAATGTTTTTAGTTGTTGCTAAATAATGTTTAGTCTCACCAAGTCTCATGCTCTGCCAGGGAGGAGGGGAAGCTGGGAGGAAACAGAGACAGGATACCTGACCCAAACTAGCCAAAGGAGTATTCCATACCACAGTATGTCATGCTTGGTATATAAACTGGGGGAAGTTACCCGGAAGAGCCAGATGACTGCTCAGGTCAGGCTGGGAGTTGGTCGACAAGTAGTGAGTGGTTGTATTGTCTTCCCTTGTTAACAATTTCCTTGATCGTTGTTATTATTGGTGGTAGCAGTAGTAGTTTTGTGTTATACCTTAGTTACTGGACTGTTCCTATCTCGACCCCTGGGAGTTACATTCTTTCGATTCTCCTCCCCATCCCTCTGAGAGTGGGGAAGGGGAGAAGAAGGGAGAGTGAGTGAGCGGTTGTGTGGTTCTGAGTTGCCAGCTGGGCTTAAACCATGACAAAGGTGAAGGTTTCATACTCCTAGAGTTTCCTTCTGTTATTCGTAAGTAAAAAAATCTATTTTTCAGAGCTTTTATTTGTTAACTTTTATTTAAAAACTTTTCTAGGAAATAGAATAGAGAATGCAACATTAATTTTATAATTGACATGATATCTATTACTCATTGTGATATGTCAGAAAAAATGAGCATGAACATATCCAAATTTATTTCACAATTGATTAATCTCATTATTTCTACATCTTCATCAGACTCTAAATGAGTGCCATTTTTCCTATTATTTTTGTTTCAGAAACTGATTTTTCTTTTAATTTTAGTGTCAAATATTTTTAAAGAATTTGTTTTTCAAACTGACATCATGATGACTTTAGGAAGCTTTATGTTTGTGGCTTGGTTCGTATAGAAGGTTAAACAAAATATGCTATGCTCTGATGAACAGCAGTTCACTGCAATGTTTACAGTAATACAGAGTCAGCACCCCAGTTCTGAGGTACAGATTGTTGTGCACTAAACTAAAAATAACTGTTCTTTAGTTCACTTTTGTGCTTTATTTACTAGAAGATGATGTGCTGGAAGAAATAAATTGAGCTTCCACTTCCAATCCTGCAAATTCAGATCTTCTGTTTTCTACAGAACAGTGGTAAATAGCAGCATTCCAAGTAGTAAAAGCAACATTGACAGAAGGCTGAGCTGAGGAAGTCTAATCCCAATTTTCTTCTCAAAGACAATGAATAATTGATCCACTCTCTGAGAGTGGTGTCATGTGTAAAGTAATTCTAGCAGTCTTTGGGTTTTCTTAGTAGACATTTACTATTAGGAAAGGGCCAAAGTCTGAAGTATAAATCTTAGACCTCAGTATTACAGCCTTTGCTCATGTTGAATAAAGTTTCCTTTATGATCAAAATACTGATAAGGATTGACTCTTAGTACATTTTTATTCTCTTGAGGTTTATTCTGCTAAGTAAACATAAATAAATTCCTACATCATTCTGACCTACATAAGCTTATCGAATGCACAAGTGAGCACCTTGTGGTCTACCTGTTTCTGATTTCTTAATATGAACAAATTGAAGAGCAGAAATTAAATATTAAACTAAAAGTTGAGAATTACTGCAGTTGTTTGAAGCTTTTGAATATCTCTTTGAAATAAATGAGCTCTATAATTTGACATCATCCTTGCTTTTCCAGTCAACATCTTTGACTTTTTTCTTGGTATACCCTGGTTTTACGTTCTTGCATTATTTTATCATTTACCTCACTTTTGCAAATTCCTTCTGCTTGTCTAGAGGGCAAGAAATCTGTGAGAGCTTACCCATTTCCTTCTTAGAAGCATCCTTCCCTTTAGTGTGCCTCCTGTGTCTGCTTAATATTTTCTTTTCTTTGAACTAGTAAATTTAGTATTGCTTCATATGAAAAAAGAGACAAGTCTTCCTCAGTTTGACTGGGCTGAAAATCAGTACACAGTGTTGTTCTGAACAGTGATTACAATTTTATCCCGCTTGTAACATGATTATGTGCTCTTACTCAATCTCGCTTCCTTTCCTATTGACCTTCAATATGCCTAAGATTCCTTCCTTCAAATCTGTGTTTTGTTTGACAAAGTGTTCTCATATCCAAAATGATCCCTGGAGTACTCTCCAAAAATCATCATTCGTTTGATTCTTCACATCAACCAAAAAGATACCATATAAGTTTTGATAGTACACACATTACACAAACCGGTATGTTTCTTTGTAATTCTATTGTCTCAATATTTCTCAATATTTCAAAATATAACTGTAGGTCTAGATGTAGACTGGCTATCATAGGATAAATTTATTGGTTTGAACTGAAGTATTTTTATAAGGTAGAAAATAGTCTGGCAAACATTGATGTTATGCAACTGTGAGCAGGTGTTGATCCCCACTCCTCTACAGGAATGGTGCTTACATTGTCAAAGAATGAGTGTGTTTTACTGTCTTGCTCTAGCAAGAGAGGTACCATCACAAAACACTGTCCCAGCTTGATGCTTATTGTGTTCGCTAGCCTTAAAATTTTATAATTTCAGCAATAAGAGCAGTTTTTGCTTGAGTGTCTCTTAGGCAGTCTCAATTATTTTTGGCAGGTTTTAGGAACTTGCCCTGTTATTAAAAATAAAATTTTAAAAAGTCAAATTTTATCTAGTTGCTATAGGTTTCTTCTTATATTTTCATGACTTACCGAATTATCTCAATAAGGTACTTCAGTTCTTTGCTTGTGACGTTGTATATAACTGCACTTTAGAA
Source organism: Neopsephotus bourkii (assembly GCF_033783945.1). Lineage (NCBI taxonomy): Eukaryota > Metazoa > Chordata > Aves > Psittaciformes > Psittacidae > Neopsephotus > Neopsephotus bourkii. Next base: position 94,324 of record NW_026901626.1, read on the forward strand.
TCACCAGCATTTTCTTCATCATTAAAAAATAACAGAAAAAAAAAAACTAACACAGTGGTCAAGAGTTTATTAATTTAAAAATCACTATTTTCTAAAGAGAACTTAAAGATAAGCCTGATAATGACTTTAACAAAATGAAAGGTGTATTTGTATCTTAAGGAAATAGGTCAAGTTAGAAAGAAATCTGCTTTTCCCCCATTTCTTTCTCTTTTTTCATTTTAACCACATAACTTGATCATTTTGAAAAGAAAAGACTTTCACTAAGATTATAAACACTGCCTTTTTTTCTTTTACTTTCAATACAATTAAAATATTTTGACCTCAAGAAAAATAACATTGTCAGATAACTTATTTATTCCTTAATACTTCTGTAGGTTTGGTGCACTTTTCTTCAATAGCTAATCTTGGTTTAGTTCAGTTGCTCACAATAGCAAATACCTTCTTTAATTAGTAAATTAAAAAAAGATTTTCAGAGCTCCTTATCTTTCTAGCTTTGTTATCCCATCTGTGCGTGTCTTGAATGGATGGAGTGAAGATATGTATTATGCTGATTTATTTTGTACCACACTAGAGGTTTTAAGCCAGGTATTCAAATCCTTTTCCCAACTCAAATACATTCTAAAGCTTAAAGTTATTAGTGTTAATGAGTAATTTAATTTACTTTAATTAAATTATATTTAATGCAGTTACATGAAGGCACTCTAGTAGTCTTTGAAAATGCATGCAACATTAATATCCGTGGATTCAAGGAGAATAGTTTGTTACAAATATTGTTCACTACATTGTAGATTCACAAAGGGATAACAGTTTCTGGAATCCTCCAGAAGACTCTGTAAAATATAATGATTAAAAACAAACAACACAGCAAAAAATGAAAAGTAAAATTACTATATAAAATATTATTTTTGATTGAAAAAGAAAACCTAGAAGATGCTTAAAAGTTAACAGCTACAACAACATCAACAGAGAACAATTAAAGTAATTTTCAAAAGGAATAAATTAGGATTTGGAAGGAAAAAAAGATGCAAAACAAAACTTAATTATATCAAAGGTTGCATGTTTCCCTTGAAGTTTTATATGAACTATACATGGGGTAAAAAATGTACACATTTCTGTTACCTTTCTCTGTACATAGGGCCTGTGTGCTCATACTAAGAATGTATGCATATGCACATGAAAAATATAAACTGATTTTTCATGTTGAATAAAATCTGAATATTTTATTCATTAGACAGAAATAAAACTCAATGCATTTGTGAGCAATAAATTCCGAGTTGGATGCCTTGGGTAGTGCACACAGCTTTGGTGCAGTGTTCCACAGGTATAAAGCTACCCATTTTATTCCACCAAACCAAAAAATCTTATACCCAAGAATAAATTTCACAGCCTCTACATAATAGTGGAGAAAGAACAACTTTGAATGAAAGGCTTCATTGTGTGGTCAGTATGAAATTCTCTTACCCTTGGAAAGCTATTTTTGGTTTATATTTCTTATTCTTTCTTTTACTGTAAAAACCCCGACTGAAACAAAAAAGAAGATACATTGTTCTTAAGCTCTCTTTATTAAAATATTATTTTAAAATTTAGAAATTATATGGAGTTCTGTTCATATCAAAAGTAAAAAATAACATTGAAAAAAAGTAGTAAGTTGCTATGTGTGGTACAGCTGTATTGAAATTCCATCTCACTTCCTGAAAGCTTCTTATAAAAAAAAAAAGTGTCACACATTTGGAGCAAATGCATAGATGTACAATAGGTTGCTAGACAGTATCAATAAAAAATAATTAAATTTATTTACTTCTAGCTTTTTCAAGTACGTGAAGAAGATGAGAAGATGACACACCTATAAAAAAATAAAAAAAAGATGTCAGAAAGAGTAAACAACTTAAAATTCAGGGAAGAGTATATAATCAGATCAATGAGATAGAGTTAAAAAAATAAGTCAGGGAAGGAATAAGTGGTATGTGTGCTCTGAACACTATTATTTGACCCAAATGAGTCAGTAAATAGCCTGAAAAAAAAAAAAACCAAAAACAAACTTTGAGTGTCACCAGGTAGTTTGTCATGTCAAGCTATATTTTATACTATTAATTTATGCAAAGTGAGTGATTAGTCTCTTTAGCTATGTACTTTAATTTTTTAGTTACAATAATTGGATAGAGTCATTGAATCATAGAGTAGTTTAATTCAAAAGGACCTTCAAAGGTCATCTGGTTCCAACCCTCTGCAATGATCAGGGATGTCTTCCACTTGATCAGGTTGCCCAGAACCACATCCAGCCTGGCTTTGAATTTCTCCAGGGAGGGCACATCCACCACCTCTCTGGGCAATCTGTGCCAGTACTTCAATTGTGAGGAATTTCTTCTCACACCCAGCCTGAATCTCTCTTCTTTTAGTTTAAAACCATCACCCCTCATCCTATCACAATAGATCGTGCTAAAAAACCTTCCCAATCTTTCATATAGGCCCTTTTTATGAACTGAAAGGCCACAATAAGGTCTCCCCAAAACTTTCTCTTCTCCAGGATGAATTTACAATACTATTACGTGCAATAAGGCTCTGGTTTACCTCTGTGTAGATAAGAATAGGAAATAAGGGGAAAGTGTATATACAGCCTACATAGGCTAGTAAACAATGGTGGATTGTAAGGGAACACTGGCTATTTCATACACTTATGGTATATAACAACACCGCAGTGTCTAATCCCTGTCTTCACATCATCAGAGCATAAGAGGAACTGTCCTGGGCCTGAGGTGTGCTTTAAATAATACAGTATTGAACTTATTTTTCTACACCCCAGAGAGCTCCGAGAACAATCTTGTTTCTCATCTACTATTAAGGCTCACCTGCTTTGTACTCTAAAAGTTATCACATAAAAAACAACAACAAACTTAATGGCATGCATCCCAGTGGTTCACATGGCAACATTAAGATTTTGTAGTGGCAATAAAGGAAAATCCATCACACACCCCATTCTGAATTCAGCACACTTGCATTGAACAGCATTTCAAACCCTTGAGTGTGTATATTCCTTTTGATCTAAAGCCAAGAAAGCAAGATACTCTCATTTTTGTATCACAGTATATAAAAAGAAAACCTAATTCATACAATTTGCTGCAATTTGAGATCAATAAGAAAAAGAACATTTTAAAATAACTCCCAGTGTCTTCATTTAACTTCCTTTGAAGACATATGGAGACACTAGAAATATATGGAGCACTTTTCCCTTATATTCAGCACAGTATAAGTCCTTTAACAGCTAACTAGTGAAACTGAAAAAAGATTCCTTCTGAGGAAGATTTAATTTAAAAGAATTTCAGACCCTGTGATGAAAGCATGTGAAATGCATATAGGATCTTATTCCGGCTAGAAGATGTTTAACATAAATTAGCATTTACATAAATTCTTAACCAAATAAAACAGACACTGAGATCTCCATCTCAATCTATTTCAAGATAATTCTTTGTTTAAAAGGTCTGTTTGTGCTAATGTATTTCTACATCTCAAAGAACAATATGCCTGAAATCGTGATTTTTAAAGCTGACAATCTACTCTGTATTAAATAAATGCAAACGTTGTAGGCCACACTGAAAGAAATTGAAGATTATATGATAGGGCAAGGAGTAATGGTTTTATACTAAAAAAGCATAGATTCACAATAGATATAAAGGAAGAAAATTTCTACAATTAGGATGGTGAAGCACTGGAACAGGCTGCCCAGAGAGGCTGCAGATGCCCTGTTCCTGGAAACATTCAAGGCCAGTTTAGATGAGGCTCTGAGCAATCTGCACACTGCAGGGGGGTTGGACTAGATGACCTTTAAAGGTCCCTTCCAACCCAAACTATTTTGTGATTCTGTGGTTCTATAGTAATTTAGAATATGATATACTGAACTGAATACCAACGTGAAATTAAAGTGAAGATCCAACCGGGTAAAGCAATATCCCATAATATCTGACTGTTTTGCTGCGACTTTTCCATAGCCGTGAACCATGATCAAGACACTGATACAGTTTTTAGAAAATAATTAACTGTGAGAAAAACTTTACTGTTAGTGTGACCCCATACCTCAATGTACAAGTTCACATGGCAGCAGCCTTGCATATAGTTCACCACTACAAAAGTCATGCAGCTTCATTCACCTCTCTAACATGCATTCCAGCCTTTGTTTCCTAGGTTTCCCACCAATTAGGCAGTAAAGTTACACACATTTAGAGAAATCTTACCAAGAAAGGCATGAATATCACATGGGGAATACATGCAGTGTGTCCTGCCATCATAATCTGTGTCCTACAAAGTGCATAGGGAAGTAAGAAGCACAAAGTGAGCAGCAGAAAAGAGTGGTGGGGAAGGCTGGTAAGCTCTCAAATACTGATCCAGGCAAACTGTACAAATGTCAGTTCATCTCTGTAAAAAGGACTTTTGGTAGATTTCTTTTTTTTTTTTTTTTTGGTAGGATCTGTTATTAGGTCTTCCCAGAGTCTTCTCCAGGCTGAACAAGCCCAGATATCTCAATGTCTTTTCTTAGGAGAGGTGCTCCAGCCTTTGCATTATCTTCACCGGCCTCCTCTGGACTCACTCCAACAGGTTCACGCCCTTCTTATGCTGGGGGCCCCCAGGCTGAGCACAGTACTCCAGGTGGGGTTTCAGTTCTTGATATCTCAGATTTGCCTATACTGTCAGCAACAGTGGCCAAAGCCCTTACAGCATCTTCTTGTGAATGCCTCTTTTTTTGTTGTTCACTGAATATGAATTCCACAGATCCCTAAAATATCTGTGTGATTACTGCAAAAGCAGTATTCTTTCTCTTTCTACAGTTCACTTTCTCACAAACACTCAAGAAATGTTCTATATAGTAATAATAAATATGTTATGGAAATTTTGCAAATACTGCATTTATGAATGTTATAAACTCTGCAGGAATTTTCTTCACCTCAGTGTTCAAGAATCTGGGTATTGCTTGGAGGACACAGATGAGTGTGTCAGTACTATGTAAATTTCCTTCAGGAGGAAGCCTCAGAGCTGTTGCATTTCCTTTTCTGACATGAGCTCTCCCAGTGTTCAATGCAATTTATACCCATATCAAGGCAAAAGATTTTTCTGGTAAATCTATATGGCAAGGATAATAAATCAAAAGTACTACCTGACATGGCTTCACATATTTCAACAGAAGAAATAACTCTTTTTACAATTCAGAATTCATTATTAAATAGTAAGAAAAAAATCTGTACTTCATTATTCATATTTTGTTCCAAACATTACCGCAATTTACAGTACTAAATCTGCATACGGAAATGTGTTTCTTCATGCTCCCTTACCTGGCAAATGAAGTTGCAATCTCCCTCATTCTCAAATACAGTTTGATTTCATAGTCAGTACAAAAATTGGAAGACAATAGAAAGTTAATACCACACCCAGAGAAAAAACAAAACAAAACAAAACAAAAGCAACCTTGAATATAATTAAGATTTTTGCTTCCACTCATAATTATCATAGGTTTATTTGGTTTGCTTTGTTTTATTTTCTATTGTAGGTTGTTTTGGGGGGGGGGGGGGAGTCTGGTTTGTTTTGTTTTCTGTGTAGCTTATCGGTTAGATTTCCCATTTTTTGGCCATCTCTGTAATCATACAGTCCTGAGGGTTTCGCACACCATGGTCTTGGACACCAAGTTCCTAAAGAGTTTAAATCTCCAGAAAATTCTGTCTACAGACACCCTGGCGTTAAATTAGGGATGCATGGAATGAATAAATTTAATCTCACTGTTACATCCTTTTGAAGCTCAGGAAAGGAAACTTAAACAAAGACAGTCCATATTTCAAGACAAATTATCATACCAATTTGGAGTTTTAAAGAGAGAAATATGAGATTTGCACTATTATGGAACAATTCTTTCTAACCCTCCCACAACTTTTAAACATTGACATTCAATACAAGGATTTTTCACAATATTATTGGGTTTTGTGTAGCCAAGATGGAATTGAATTTATAGCTGAATTTAAATACATGGTAAAGTTTAAATGCATAGGTAATTTTTTTTCAAGTTCAAGAAGTTAAAATAAAGTAGAAGGATTAGAAGACGCTAGTAGAGCTAAATCTGTGAATTTAAATTTACATGTTTTTTTGGTTTTTTTTTTGGTGTGTTGGGGGCTCAGAAATGAACACAGTACTCCAGGTGGAGTCTCAGGAGAGCAGAGTAGAGTGGAAGAATCACATCCCTCAACCTGCTGGCCACACTTGTTTTAATGCAGCCCAATATATGATTGGCTTTCTGGGCTGCATGCACACACTGCTAGCTCATCCTGAGCTCCTCATCAACCAACACCCCCAAGTCCTTTTCAGGGCTGTTCTCAATCCAGTCTTCTCCCAGCCTGTATTTCTGCTTGGCATTGTCCTGACCCTGGTGCAGGACTTTACACTTTATCTTGATGAACTTCATGAAGTTTGTTCATGCCAACTTCTTGAGCCTATTAAGGTCCCACTGGATGTCATCCCTTCTCTTCAGTGTGTCAACTGTACCATACAGCTTGATGTGCTAAATGAGGTGCACTCAATCACACTCTCCATGTTGCTGACAAAGATGTTAGACAGTGCTGGTCCCAGTACAAACCCCTTAGGAGCGCCACTCATCGCTGATCTCTGATTGGATATTGAGCTGTAGATCACAAACCATTGAGTGCCACTATCCAGCCAATTCCTTATCCACAGAGTGGTCCATCCATCAAGTCCGTGCCTCTTCAGTTTAGAGACACAGATGTCATACAGGACAATGACAAATGCCTGGCACAGTAACCCCATATCAGGCACGATCCCATATGCCAGACTGACATAACTGCTGTCAATCCTCCTTTATATACCAATGCCATGGCCCCACCATAGAAAGCCTTGGAGGACAAGGGTTAGTGAACATGAGACTGCATCTCTATGTTTTTAAAGGGCCTCATCCAGTTGGTCTTTCAGATGAGGTGTCCTGAGGCAGACCACCACTGTAATGTCCCCTGTCCTTGCCTTCCATTTAATCCTGACCCATAAGCTCTCAATTGGCTCCTCATCCAGCCCCAGGCAGAGCTCTGTACACTCCAGCTGCTCACTGACATCGAGGGTGACAGCCCCTCACTGTCTCCCCAGCCTGTCCCCCCACTTTCCTGAACAGCCCAGTCACATGAGCCATCCCACCGTGTCTGAGGAATGCCATCACAGCCCTGCAGGTGTGGGCGTTTCTCTTAACTCTTCTTATTCCCTACACCATATGTGTTTGCATAGAGGCATTTAAGTTGGGTCCCTGAAGAAGCCAACTTATTAGCTGGAGTGGCTGGAATTTGTTTGTGCGGTTCTTTCAGGTGCTTTCCTGCTGGCCTATGATCCCCTGCCAGGCTCTGGGCATCTCCTACCGGCACCAGCATCAGATCGGTAGCAGTGGCATGGACTGATGTGATGAGTATTCTTCAAAAATCTGAAAATTTAGTAGTTATCAAATTAAGAGGAAATGTAGGGGGAAGTCTCTTACTGGTTCCTTAAGGAAGAAATGCTTTTAATATTTCTCCAAAAGAGGTGCAGATCCAAGCCTGTCACACCTAAGGTACCTTCTAAAATCAAGCATGCTGAGCAGTCACCCAGTTGCACTTCACTTACTGGATGTTGCATACCTGCTGCCCTGGTGTAACTGCAGGTTGAATACTGTATTGTATGGGTTTCAGATCCAGCGCACTTTATATCTGTTCACAGGATCTGCACACATAGATTATGAGGTACCAAATGACACCCTAAGCAGCGCACCAACAGAATGACCATGACCTGGCAAGGTCCAGGCTGTTGTGCTGCACACTGTCTCACATTCAGAGGTACCCAATACATAAAAGGAGGACAAGAAGGAAAGTTCTTGTGAACTATGGCACAGTGTTGAGGATGTAGCTTAGATAGTATCTTAAAGTGGGATAAGAATATCTAAATATTTTAAAAATTGACAGTTTTACCTCTAAAGCTCTCTAATGATCAGCATTGTCCAAGTTTAGCACTGATTTTGCTTAGTGTGGTACTCATTTTGTTTGAGCCTCAGAGCATGTCAGGATTCTCATTCCAAGGCAATCAAGTCAGTCAGCTGGGGAGTCTGCCATTGTCTCAGTAGCCTAGAGAAAAGGTCTCACGGTTAACTACAGGTCAGTAAAATAGCCATGACCCTGGAAAAGCATGAAAAGTCTGACTTTCAATATAATTGTAAGAAAAGCCTTTCTGATTTTTTTTTTTTTTTTTTCATAATTAACAAAATCTTAAAGAAGTAAAGATCAGCACCTGACTACAGGCAGGTCAAAAAACTTCCCTTTCTCCAATAAGCATAATGTTTGTATTACACACCTGTTTGTATTGTTGTCACGCTGCCCATGCTACCAACAGAAAATAAAGCCATAGGAAACTGTACCTGAGCCTTCAGTAGCACAAGGTAATAGAATCATAAAACTATAGAATAGTTAGGGTTGGAAAGGACCTTAAAGTCATCTAGTTCCAACTCCCCTGCCATGGGCAGGGACACCAAGTCATACAATGTAGTTAAATTACCAGTTCATATAGTAGAAGACGTGAAATTTGAAATAGTCTGTGTAAGGAGGATTATAAACATATCAGCAAGCACACAAGAAGTTAGGAGAAAAAAAAATAGCTAAAAATAATGTTCAGTATAGTTAATTATGGGTTTAAACAGCAGTACAGCACAGAAAGTTTGAGAGAAGCAGCTTGCAGCAACAGATAACTCCAGATAGGCTTATTTTCCTAAAGATGAAAGGGGATTATATCTGTTCTGAAACTAGAGTTGAATCTTACACTGTTATCAAAGGGCTCTTTATACCACTGGCCTTTGCATCTTGCTTTAAGTATAGAGGGTGTCATGTGCCATGTACATTCATGTTGGAGAGGTGTTGAGATGATCTCAAAGTCAGAGCTCCAAAATGCTGTGCATCTCCTATCACTAGTAAGAACATGACCTGCGCCTGCATTCAGGATGTATGCTGCTGTTCTGGATAGCTACAAGAAAAGGAGAGACTACAAGCTTCTACCATAGCCACAGAAAAACCATTCAAAATAAAGCCAAATAAACCTGGCATATATTACTCTCTGTGACAGGCAACTGCTCTCACCGCTCAAACTCTAAACACAAAAGAATAAACGCTTTTTTATCCTTTACCTTAAATGTCACAATTTTGCAAGCACTTGTGTCTACAGGTGCTACAAATACATCTGTAAGTATATGACTGCAAGGCTTAAATTTATTTTCAAAGTGATCTGTGCAGTTATTAATTTCTAGTAATATTAAATCTGTCTCATCACCACATGCAGAGATATTTTTACACTACAGAGAATGCAGAAAAAAGTGAGTTATGCTAAGCAGAAAAGGGCATGTGGGATGAAAATTTCCTTAAGCCATAGGATTTTTACATAATTCTTCAGACCAGAATCTGTTCCTGCATCTAATCTGCACTATTAGAAAGATTGAGCTGCCCTGAGCTAGTTCTCAAAGCCAATGTCATATTTTCATCAATGATTACTTTTCATGTCTAGTCAGTACCAGTCCCAAACTTTCCATCATTTTCTGTCTCCTTCAATGTCTCCTACTGAAAAACAAATGTAAAGCCTCAGGGAACTTGTGCTAGTTCTGCTCCCAATGGATGCCCCTAGCTCTTTTCCCTCCATATATTTTCCATGTATCAGCTATATATATACTTTCCATTTGCCTGTAGGCTGGCTTCTGATTCAAAGAGGGTGCACTGTGTTAAGGCATTGTGCTGCCATCACGGCACTGCCTTTGGAGCTGTGAACAGCCTTTTCCCTTGTTTTTTTGTCCTTTCAGGGATCCTGTGTTCTTGGATGCCAAAGGCTGCTGTGACAGGAAATATGAAGGAAGCAAGAATAATAATATTAGAATATACATGATTTGAAGTATAATTTATTTTCATTCTTGGCATTTATATAGCAAACAAAAAACTGCTTAAAACATGTTAGTGTTCAATTACTATTTAATACAGGCAATTTTTCTTACATATGATTCTCTTGAGAAGTAAACAATATATGGTGCCTCATTTGAGTCTGAGCTGTTAGGGCAATACATGTTAAGACTGTGTCACTCATACACCATGCAGAAAAGCTTGTAATAAGTTTGATGTATCCCTTACAGTAACAGAAAATCTTTGGACACAATTACAAGGACAAAAGATATTGGAAGGAACTAGGAAGAACATAGGAAAGACAGTACAGCATAAACTGAAGACATAGTTAAGATGATTGCATGAATTGCTCTGAACTCAAATTAATAGACATCAGTTTGATTGCTGTGTCACAGAACTACTAATAGTTTGCTTAAACATTAGGCTAAAGAAATAATAAACATTTGGATTCCATGAAGTATGATTGTATTATACACTATACAGTGATTCTTCATGATTTTAAATTATCAAGCTTATATAATAATTGGCTATGTTATTGCTTATATTATTGGTTATTATATGGTTCTGAACTGAGAAGTTGCTCTGCAGCATGAAGGTTCAAATGGTTGTTAATATTATTAAGGAAGAAGTGTATATATCAAATCAATTCATGACACCACAGTTAGGATCCCTATACTTAGTCCAGTTACATGAAGTAGATAACACTTAATTCAGTTTGATCTTCACACCATAAGGAATAAAGGTGCAAAACAAAAGCCTCCTGGTATAGCTGCAGCTACTTTTGAGAGGAGGAGGAAGAATTTATATAAAAAACATCAAGATCAACGAATTGACAGTGTTAAAAAAAAAAAAAAAAAAAGCAGCATATAAGCAAAAGGAAAGTGGGTAGCCTGCACAAGATATTAGAACATTGTGGTCTTTCTCACCCCTTTGAATTTTTTCTTTGTCTTCTTTAAGTTTTGATCAGATCAGGCACAATCTGATACTCTGTAAACTGTGAAAATTTAATGATCAAAGAAAGCCTATTCATTTTGGTCATGGTTTTGTTGATACCGTTGAAAGCAGAACTTTCTTACATTAAAGATGAGTGTAAACAGCAACAGTCAGCACAGTTCCAGCAACAATTTTCAGTCTTTTTAGCTAAATCTAGTCAATGGGTAATAAATTATGAGAGTATGGATTTAGTACCAATATCAATGAACAAAGTGTTGTTTCCTGGATTTTGGCAGGAGAAGCAACAGTATTATTTAAAAAAGATAATTAAAAAAATATTTTTGAGTGTGTATAGATAGATGTATTTCCAAAAAACATATCTGTGAAACACAAAAGAAGGAATAAAAATTAGTACATATAGTTATATACTTCCAGTACATGGTAATATACTTAGAGAGAGTAGAACAGATGTGTAGATAACATAGATGTTGTTTGATATGGGTTTTTTAAATAAGTATTTAGTCAAATTAACAGATCTTGAGGCAATTTTAACTCTGAATTCAATTTTTCTCTGTTGTGCAATTCAAAAAATGAATATGTACATAAAATCATGGAATCATAGAATCGTAGAATGGTTTGGGTTGGAAAGTACCTGAAGATCACCTAGTTCCAATCCCCCTGTCATGAACACGAACACTTCGCACTAGAACATGTTACCTAAGTCTCTGTCTAACCTGGCCTTGAACGCTGCCAAGGATGGAGCATTTACCACCTGTTTGGGCAACATGTTCTAGTGTCTCACCACTCTCCCAGTAAAGAGCTTCTTCCTTATACGTAACCTGAATGTCCCCTGTTTATGTTTGAACCCATTACCCCTTGTCCTATCATTGCAGTCCCTAAGGAAGAGTCCCTCTCCAGCATCCTTGTAAACCCCCTTCAGATACAGGAAGGCTGCTACAATGTCTCCATGCATCTTTCTCTTCTCCAGGCTGAACAGCCCCAACTTTCTCAGTCTGTCTTCATACAGGAGGTGCTCCAGCCCCTTTATCCCTGTAGTGCTCCTCTGTACTTGCTCCAACAGCTCCACGTCCTTCTTAAGCTGAGGACACCAGAACTGTACACAATTCTCCAAGTGAGGTCTCATGAGAGCAGAGGGGCAGGATCAACTCCTTCGCCCTGTGGGTCATGTTTCTTTTCATGCAGCCCAAGATATGGTTGACTATGAGCACACACTGAAGCCAGCTCATGTTAAGTTTCTCATCAACCAACACCCCTAAGTCTTTATCTGCAGGGCTGCTCTGAATCTCTTCTGTGCCCAACCTGTAGATGTGTCTGTGATTGCCCCAACCCAGGTGCTGTAACTTGCACTTGTCTTTGTTGAACTTCATGAGATTGGCATTGGCGTTGACACGGGAGCTAAGGACAAACGCAGAGACAATCAATGTGATCAAGCAGTTGCCAAATTTACTCACACACATTGACAGCTTTTATAATACACAAGAATAGCTGATGTAATCAGTATAGATTCTGATTGGTTTAAAAGTGCTAACCACACATTCTTGCGCCAGATTAGAGGTGAATGGGGAAATTCTGCCAACTGTTAGTTTTGCTACTTTTAGCCTGTCTCTTGCAGTTTCGCCATCCCGTTCCCACATCCTGTTACCCTTGAGCAACTACCAAGCCTCTTTGTTCTACTGCACGTAGCTGACCCTTAATAGCCTAAGGTTAGGCCTTGCAGCCTGGGTAACTTGAGTACAAGCCTCAGAGTTTGGCTAAGACCAGACAGCTGGGATTGCTTTTCATGTCCATCATTCAGCTATGTTCTTCACAACATCCATCTCCTAGGGCTAAGACGTCTGGGTTGGTCACAAAGTGTCTGCCGTCCCTCAACCAATCCACACATTGGCCCACCTCTTGAGCATGTCAAGGTCCCTCTGGATGGCATCTCTTCCCTCCAGCATGTCAGTTGCACCACACATCTTGGTGTCATTGTCAAATTCTCAGACTTGCCGAGGGGGTTTCAATGTCACTGCCTGTGTTGGTGATATGGATCAGACTCAACACTGACCCCTGAGGGACACCACTTGTTACCAGTCTCCATTTGGACACTGAGCTGTTGACCGTAACTCTGTATGCGGCCATCCAGCCAGTTATTCATCCCCTAGTAGTCGATCGATCAACTTTATGACTTTCCAAATGTCAAATGATTTGTACAAGTCCAGGTAGATGATGTCAGCTGCTCTGCCCCTGCTCATCAGTTCTGTAGCCCTATCATAGAAGGTCACCAAATTGCTAAGGCAGGTTTTCCTCTTAGTGAAGCCATGCTGGCTGTCACCAATCACCTCATTTTTTTGCATGTGTTTAGCATGGTTTCCAGCAAAATCTGTTCCATGATCCTTCCAGATACAGAAGTAAGACTGACTGGGCCGTAGCTTCCTGAGTCTTGCATTTTCCCTTTCTTCAAAATGGGGGTTACATTTCCCTTTTTCCAGTCATTAGAAACTTCACCTGACTTCCAGGATTTTTTCAAATAAGATGGACAGTGGCTTAGCAACTTCATTTGCTAGCTCATTCAGGACCCGTGGATGGATTTGATCAGGTCCCATGGATGTGTCCATTCAGGTTCTCAAGATGATCTCGAACCTGATTCTCTCCTACAGTGGCCTAAGGTCTTCATTCTCACATGAATGTCCTCTCCTACAGTCCCTGCATCTGTCTTCCAAGACTTGTGCAGTGTGGTCAGAGTACTTGCCAGTGAACACACAAAATCATTGAGAACCTCAGCCTTCTCTAAATCCAGAGTAGCCAGTTCTCCCATTTTGTTCCAGACAGAGCCCACATTATCCCTAGGCTTACTTTTGTTTGTTACATACCTATAGAAGCCCTTCCTGTTATCCTTGACATACCTGGCCAGACTAATTTTTAACTGGGTCTTAGCTTCCTGAACCTAATCTCTAGCTTCCCAGACAATGTTGCTGTATTCTTCCCAGGCTGCCTGTCCTTGCTTTCACCTTCTATAAGCTTCCCTTCTCCTTCTGAGTTTTCTTATTCATCCATGGAAGCCTCCTGGTCCTCATGGTGCATTTCCTTCTTGAACATACATATTTTCCTAATATGAAAACTTAATTTCATTTACTTTAAATACAGTCAGGTGTTCTTAATTGTTTTCCAACACAACATACACACATTTGGGCTCAGTCTTAATAAATCCTATTCAAACATATGTTTTAAATATCATATTTCAGCAAATAGAAAACAACAAAATAAATATGCTAACTCAATGTTCTTGGAAAGAAGTTGATGTAAGGATAGAACCGAGGAGGTATAACCATTTCATGATTTATCCTCACTGCAAATAAGATTTCAAAGTATATTGTTTTGGTTTCGTTTGGTTTGTTGGTTTTCTTTTCCTTGTGATGAAATCTTTAAATTCACATGAAACTATTAAAAAAGTTAAATAAAAAGTGCATTTAGCCTAAGTGCAATAGATCTGTCTTTAGGTAGTATGACATAGCATTTTTTCTTCTAAAGATAAAATAAAGGAGAAATGAGATTTTACTTATTTTATAGTCACAAAACTAGGAAGAAACAATATACCGTAGTACATATGATGTGAAAAATTACATTGCAGACAAAAGACAACTGGACATCCAATTTAGCAAAGTAGAGGTACTTGACAGTTTTTAATCAAACCCCTGATTACAGATTAGTAAAATATTCAACTGGACAATTAAGGAAATAGAAGAAGTTTGAAAGAGAAAATAACTTTTAGGACACCATCTACTACTAGCATACTAGTAGACTACAGTAGACAGAAAAATATTACATGCTTACAAGTAAGATGATAATGATCATTGTACAGTAGATATTTTTTAGAATGTGGACTGCTTGCATTAAGAAAATATATGGAAATGGCTTTTTTAGATGCCACAGATTCAGGAAGGAGCAGCCTCTGAAGAAAATAGGAAGGAATAAGATTAAAAGTAGTAAACCTGACAATGCTTAGCAGAATAGAAATATACTAAGCAATCAATTGAAATGAATTAAGTAAGAGAGGCTGAAAAAGATAGTATATTGTGCAAATCTGAAAAAGCTCAAGACAAATTATTTCAGAACATACTGATCATACTGAAAAGAAATACATTGAAATAATTTAGTGTAAATATTGGTAAATCACCTGCAATATGTGGAAAGAAAATCCAAGCAAGACTTTAAAACTATGAGAAAGACACTGAGCATCATGTCTCATATCTTCAATCAGTGTATCGTTAGCTTTCTGATTACAAATATTCTTCATTAAAATTTCTAATGAGCAGTACCAAATCAGTAGCAAACTGGAGTAACTCCAGGAGTGTCTAGAATACCTTCAGTTACTGAATATTTAATGTTCAAGAATTTAATTTACAAAGTCTTTTGTACCAAAGGATCTGAAATCTTAAAAAAGCCCACAGTGTGCAGCTGTTACTTGTAAAACATAGGATGTTCATGAGGGCTTGCTTAATACAATATATTATTCAAACCTGGATATTTTGGTGGTAGAGCAAAAAAAAAAAAAAGTTACTCTTGGATATGCCTGGGCATTCTAAAAAGCAAAATGAAGGGAAAGATGACGTTGCAGTTTACATAAAATCACTGTTGCCAATTTTGTAAATAGTCCTGATGGATAGTGATGTGGAATGGAAATGGACAGTTAAATGGAAGTTCAATAGAAGATGATAAAACTGCTTCATATTCATATTTCTAAAATTAGGGTTTTATTTCCTTAATATTCCTGTAGATCACATACTCTTGTTTTTTAGCAACCAGAGTTATTTCAGTCAGTGAGAAGCTCTGGCCTTGTCCACAGTGCAGCTCAACTTAGTTCTTAAATTGTCAAGGGCTTCAGCTGTTTCTCTCCACATTCAGTGCTACCAGAATTCTTAGGAGCCACCTGTTTTCACCCCAATTATTGTCAAGAATGAAATGAGAAAATCTGCCAGTTCCTAAGTAAAACCTGTGTCATGAGTATGGATTATGACATACTACAAATTAATTTTTCAATTATAATCAATACATTTAGTCCAGAATTTGTAAAATAATAAATGACTAGATTTTTTTTCAA
This sequence comes from Neopsephotus bourkii, assembly GCF_033783945.1. NCBI lineage: Eukaryota > Metazoa > Chordata > Aves > Psittaciformes > Psittacidae > Neopsephotus > Neopsephotus bourkii. The sequence goes on from NW_026901626.1 coordinate 110,287, forward strand.
ATATTCATAGCTTGTTCAAAACTTTGCTTTAGTATGCATAAAAACAATTGTCTTTAAAGGCCATTTATTTTTCTACCAGTGATGTAAGTGACATAAGAGTTTTAAGAAATTAAGCTTAAAACATTCTTTTTAATTTTTAATACAGAAGAAATATAGAAGAAATGTGGATTTTAGTTCATTTATGCTAAACAATATCAGTAAACACAAAAAAATCACTTTCTTGGATTTTTTTTAGATTTTTATTTGAATAGATAAGGGTCACTTAATTGAGAATATTTGTACAGATGCTCTGCAATGAAGTTGTCTATGTGCCTTGGTGATCTCTGTGTAACACCTCCAGCTGTAATGTTTAGTTATCCTTCAAAATACTTGTATAATTCAGATGCTTAGAATGTTTGTGTTCAAACAGTTCTGTATATTTTAAAGAAAGAACAGACTTTTACCCTTTGGCAGTACAGTGAATGATCAAAGTGGGCAAAACCCAGCTGTGATGGATGCAGTTGCCTCTTTGAACTAACAGAACTTCAGCTAGATGCAGGCAACTGCTCAGCAGGTAGACCTATTGTTCAAGTGTATCAGTGAGAACTCAGCAGTAACTGCCAAAAAAAAAAAAAAAAGCAGTTTGGCTGCTGACGGGGCTGATAAACAGCCAAAACTGCATTAACACAGCAGAAAAACGGACTAAAAATCAACCTCTCCGTGCTATAAATATCTGCAGTCATTAGGGTCCATTGAGCTCTCCCACAGCATCTGGCTGTGCAGTGGTGATCTCCCCTTGGGTAGGAATGTCTTTCAAAGTTACTTTTCAACGCTGGGAGAGCTCTTAGCTGATACCAGACATCAATGGGTTGGTAAGTGAAATTCTTTAAATGCATATGACCTTTCAGAGACATATATTAAGCTTACACAACAACCTTAACTTTAGGTGTTTTAAATAGCACTGACTGCTGTTATTACGACTGTAGTTGTTATTTTACATAATTAAAATTATTGATTAAAACTAAATAAACTACTGGATCATGTCTGAGCCATCTCTGATTCTTCTTCTGTGACACTATCCCACAGGTCAAGACTTCTTCCCCTTATCTCTGCTGTGATGATTCTAACAGTTTCTATAAACTCTCTTGAAATCCCATTTTTAATACTGATTATGATTCTTCAACAAGTCATGCTAGTTACTGAAATACCTTTAGGCATAATAGTATTCTATTAGTAGGCAGGGACTGATTTTTATTCCAATCCTGTATCTGTATAGGTTCCCAGTAGAATTATTGTTTTTTTCCTAACTATTGTTCTTAAGGAGTACTGCATTAATACTGCTATTAATAACAACAGTAACAATAATAATGTGTGGATAATAGTAATACAGAAATTTATTGTTGCAGGGACTTTCCTGCAACTGTTGATGAATACCAAGCATTACTCCTTTTTATTATTTTATAACTATTCCTACAAATAAGAGGATATATGCTGACAATGAAAACTGATGCACACTGAAGAACTATCTGATGTTGTTGTTGCTCTAAAGCTCTGTTTTTTTGAAATAATTTCTTCATATATGTCTCTTTAGTGAGTGCTTATCAAAAGGGTTGGCATACTATCACCCCTAATCCACAGGCTTATCATCAAATTCCGCAAAAAAAAATCACTTCAGCGGCATAACAACAGTTTGAAGGTGATAATAATCTCTGAAGGTCAATTTCCTTAAGCATGGTTAAGAGCTTTTGCTATAGGCAGGGGTGAACTTGGTGTTTTGCTGCAGCCTACTTCAATCAGGAGCTAACTTGTGAATAATCAAGAAATACTTCACAAATACTTCTGAGCTCCACTTTCCTAATCCAAAACTGTGATAGGATGCAGTCAACCATGATAATTCGACTTGGAACAAGTTATTATCAGATAGAAAACATGTTGGTAGTCTTAAAGGTGCTGGAGACTATAAAGACTTCAAATGTTTTACCAAATAGAATATGCAATTTTCTGCTTGTTTGTTTCCCCAAATGTGTCATTTATCTGTTGCAGCAAAGCCTTTTCTGGGTTGGTGACAGGGGGTGGGAAGCACTACCCTTGTCTAGCAACTCTACCTCCTAATTTTTATCACTCCCTAAAAAAAATGTGAACAATTAAGTTTATATCCTCTTACCCAACCACTGTTCATACAGGTCTCACTATCACAGTGTAACTAGTCCTTAGCCTCTTGGCCTGTATGATTGTTCTTTTAGCCTGAGGGAATGTAGAATTATCTCCTGAACAATGTAATTTAGCTTACTAGAACAGAGACGGGAGCAATTGGAGATCAGTGGAAACATTAACATTAAACTTATTTTCTACTGAATTGAAGAGCCTTCATTTGTACTTTAGAAGTTGAGTTGTGGGTTTTGTTTTGGTTTTTTTTGGTTTTGTTTTTTTTTTTATTATTTTAATTGTTTTACCTTAGGCTGTAGCTACACAAGCACTCTTCTCCCCATCTCTGTTTCCAGGGGTTACTGTAGCTAACACCTCAGTGTAACTTTCATAGAAGTGCTAAAGTCAATGCTCTGACATATCATAGGCACATAGAATATTTCCCAGATCATTCAGACTGTAAGAGACCTCAAGAGGCCTCTGTTGCAACCTGTACTAACAAGGTGGTCTTTAGATGTGTTTGTTAAAGTCTTCACTCAGGTGGGGCTTGCAATCCTTCAAGCTGCAGAGCCTCCCCACTCTATCTGTGTGACTGCTTAATCTTCCTACAATTTCCACCACTATTTGGAACCTCCTCTGCTTCTGCTGACCCTTGTTTTGTCCCATCCCCCAACCAGACATAGCTGTGAAGAGTTGGTTTCTGTTCCCTTTTCAGCACATTTGCTGCTCAACAAGTAAGATTATTTTTAAGATGAGCCTGGAGACATATGGCTCCTCAATAACCAATTTGTGTCCGGTTTGTACATAATCATGAAAGAACGTTACTGCAATATATCTAAGAGAAAATTTGAAAACAACACAAGAACACTTGTGAAAAGAAGGACAGCCATTAAGAAAGTTTGTTTCATTACCTGCTTAAAAATGAAAAGCAATTCAATAGTCTGCGCATTATTAATTTGGTTGGTTGGTTGGTGGGAGAGAGTGGTTTTGTGTTTGGGCTTTTTTTTTTTTATTTTTTAATTTTAATAATAATAGGAATGATATTGGGTAGCTATGCAGATATAGCAATCTAACATTATATGTAGCCGCACTGAGTTTTACACTGTGTTGTCACAGCAGCTATTACAATCAGCAGGAACTTTAAGGTCAAAGCTTTAGGTGAACTTTATTTATCCCTTTATTCTATTTATTTCTATTTATCAATTCTATTTATTTATATATTCTATTTATATCTTTATTATATTTATCTCTTTATTATTTATGTCTTTATTCAAGTGCAGTAGTTATGTTTGAGACCCTCCCTGTACTCTGGGGGATTTTTTTTAGCAGGTTTGAGACACCATGTAAAAAAGAGAACACAAAAGAAGACAGAATCATAGATGTTAGGCAAGATGAATGCCTGTTGCAATACCTAGTCCATTTTTCTGTCAGGTCAGGATATTTTCCAATTTTACTAATGTTCTATCCTGTGTAAATTTAAAGGTCAGATTTTAATTAAACATCATCAGCCTTGCCAATGCATATAATTCCATGTCTGCATTTTCAACATTCACTACTACAAATGCATTTAAAAAATAGCCCTTTTTTACTAACCCTGACAAACCAAGCATGCAAATTAAATTTTATCAAAGTGTTTAGATTTACACAAGGCACATGTTTGTGCAGATGCAAAGTTCACCTGTCCCACTTTCACTGTCCAATTGCACAGGAATTATCTGGAGTTTTTACTCTTTTCTTACGTAGGAATACCACAAATCCCTAAATCCTCATAATACCCCAACATCATCATATTTCTTCTTTTCTATCTTTTTAATTTAATAACCTTGCTGCATAATTCTTTTCCCTGTTTTTTCTTTTCTGCCCTTCAAATATTTTTAAGCTATTATCAAGTGCTTCAAGCCAGCTATTTTTTTTCTGCCAAGAAAGGGATGATAATGAAACCAGAAGAGTAGGCCTACTTTGTACTCATTTGGAGACTCCACCTCTCCAGATCTGACTTGTCTTTCCAGATAAATTAATCTCTTAGTTTTATACCTCCTTTAGTTTTTTCTGAATTTTTTTTTTTTTTGCAGTTAATCTACAGGAATTTGTCACTCTTGTGTTCAAATCTTGTGTAAAGTTGTAGTGAAACTGAGTGTTTAGGATTGCTAAAAGAATCACCATCAGATATATTAAAGAAATAGTTCTAAGAGAAATCTATAAATGTATGTTTTCACAGAATTTGATGGCAAGGTTCACTATACTACATACAAAACCAGATTGTGTCTGAACTGGCAATTGTTTATACAGGATTGGATTAAAGCGATTTATACAGAGTTGAATTGAAATAATGTGTACAGAAACCAAAGATATAAGGGGATAAGGGACACCCCTTCATTGAGTTATGAGTTTCAGGTTAGACCCCCTTGCTTCCTAAACTCCTGGCAGAGCTTAGGTGTGGTTGGATCTAGTCCTAGTCTCAGACTTGGACAACAGCTTGTGTCTAGTGGAATTTAAAAGGAAATTGAGGTAAAGGAATTAAAATGAATCACAAGATTCCTAAAACAACTTGATTATTGAAGATAATATACATGCATTGCATGCAAGTATCTAAACACAACACACTAAGATGGAAATATATAGATGTATATGCATTTATTCACATATGTATGTTAAAAATTTACCTCGTGCACTGAAAAGTTATATTACTTATAATATACTCATGTCATCTTTCTCAGCATTCCTAGCAGTGAAGGGTTGAGGGTCAGTGAGCAATAGTAACAGCACAGGCAGATGATTCTCCTTTTTCATAAACTTTGGAGTTTCCAGATTTTGAAAGGCATCTTACTCAGAAGGAGATAACTGGGTTGCAGCTGCTGCAGCCCAGGATTTCTCAAAGGGACTCTCTCTCGGGACACTGTTTACAGGGCTTTAGCCAGTGTAAATTTTCATGCTGGTATCATATCTTTGTTGGGGATGATTTACCATCTCAAAAGAACCCCTGATATAATACGGGAATATCCAGGCCTTCCTGTTATGTGGGTGGCCCCCCCCCTCCTTTTTTAGGCAATTCTAATTAATGGTAAGGGGGTGTCCAGCCATCCAACTCTGCATTTATGCATAGGCTAACAGGAATTCTTGGGGAAGCAGACTGGTCCAGGAGAGAGTGAGAAAGACATACCACTACAAAAGGATGTTAAAAGGCCTCTTCATTCTGGGGCTCTAGCACTCACTCCTCAGTGAGTCACCATTGTAATATACAAAGGAATTTCAGAGCTCCTCTTGGTGAATTTCTCTTAATCATTAGTATATGACAGTTGATATTTCATTAATTGGTTAAATAACTAACTATGGTACAGCCTGGCCCCATTGCACTGCTCTGCTGGGCGCTGGACCAAGTGAACTAAATGCTACTGCAGATGAAATTTAGGCTCTGTGTCTATAAGTACTGAGAAATCACCAGACTTTCTCCAGGTGTGAGTCCCTCAGTGAAGGATAGAGTTTGTAATTTATAAGACACATTTACTCACCACAGTCAAGTGCCAGTGATAGGAAGGGCAACTACTGCAAACTAATTTGTAACCAAAGAATGATTTTTAATACACTTTATCCACTTTAAATATCCCAGGCAAAGCAAATCATTCCTGCTCATCAAAATCTCAGAAGAAGGACTCTTTTGCAGGGCATGCAATCCATTTCCATTGTAAATAAGCTGCAGTGGTAATAAGAAGTCATGTGCTTCTTTCTACTACACATCTAAATATTTTTTCATACAATGCAGGAGATACAGCCTTGGCTCTTCATTTGTTGTAGTCCATTTTAGCTTTCCTTTGTTGTGGAAAAAAAATAAAAAATCACTATAGCCTTAAAACCACATAAAGAAGTATTTTAAACTTTTCTTTTGCATGTTTTAAAACTAACTAAACCTAAACAGAGTAATAACTGAAATTTAAGAGTTTCATTTTAGAAATTGTAAAGGCAGGTTAAACCACTGAGGTCTTCATGGACACAGCAGATAATATCTCACAGTATCAGATATCACTATAACACTCTGAAACCCATAATATTGAAGATTTTTATTAAATACATGCCAGAGTTTATTATGATGTTGAATTTCTTTCAATCATCATTTAGTTTACATTTCTGACTAGTTTAATTTCTTTAGCATTTAAAGGTTGTAGAGTATTTCATGTACAAGATCAGAACTAATAACAATAACACTTCCTTCTTTTTAATGTTCTGAAGTAACTTTAAATAACAGAACTCCTCAAATGCAGTAACCTTCAAACATGTTGAGGTACTTAAAAGATTAATAACTTTTTACAATAGTAAATTTCAATTGCAAATTGCCCTTCCTGTCATTGGCATTTGAGAAACTGCAGTCTGTAAACTACAGTTTTTAGCATGAACTTAGCAAACCATTAAGAATATTCTTAAAAATAAAAATGGATTTGTAGATATTCCTTGTGCACACAAATTCCGCTTGTTCACATTACTAACAAAAGCCAACTATATTATTGGATGCTTTGAATAAGCTGTTTTTATTTCAGAAAAAGGAAATCAGACCAAGATAATTCTTACCACTACCTTGATATTTTGAACCTCTATGGAATAAGATGGAAAATGAAAGATCAACTGTAATTTCTCAAAGTAAATCAACTTATTTCAGGGAGGTTAGAATCCCACCCCACATCAAAACAGGATATATATCAGCATCTCCAAACTAGTTCATTCTCCCCAGATTCTTGAACTCTGCTTACAGGTAAGTGTCAGGTCTAAATCCTTGTAGCCTTGTAAATATGAGGGGCTACTTAGAAAAGCTCAGTTTCCCTAACCTGCAAATCCATGCAAAATAATTACTTCCTATTATGTTCAACACAGTAAGAACACTCCTTCAACAGGTTGCCACACTTAGCCAAGTTACCCCATGTATTAAGAATGTGGCTGACGTTGGGCACCCTTAAAACAGTTTCTCAGGTCCCCAAATTACGTCTTAATAACCTTGCTTTCTTGAAGACATCTCATAGAATTCAGATTTTCTAACCTTTCTAAATAGCCTTACAAACTTCACTACATGAGGATTGAAATATTTCACAAAAAAACATGGATTTTATAAACACAACATTTGTGGGATTGAACTCTGTAGATAATTTTAATATTATTTCATTTCTGAAATGAAGAATTAGGACACAAGACTTTGTTATGGTCACAAAAGAAATCTATTCTCAGACATTTAAGAATAGTCTAAGAACTAGAGAAATGCTATTTTAAGACTCAATGCAGTGCCTTTCTTCTCTATTGTTTCAGTGACTCTCAGCATCAGTTATTTGTGTCTGAGAAACTCAAATATAGTGAAGAATAACTGAAAACACAAATGCCCTCTATAAGAACACATTATACATGCATATCTGTGTTTAAGAGTACTTAGGGTGCCACTGCAGCCAAAAATGTATTCTAGTCTTTATCTTAGCTATGTTCTCTTAGTGTCTGTATCCCACTCACACAGCAATTCTCAGTATATAGCCCTAGTTTGACCACAGTAATCAGAACCAAATCAAAAGAAAGGGTCAAGGCAAAGGCCTCTGTGGCAAGGGATATTGTCCTGGGTTCAGCAGTAACAGTCATTTTTCTCCTTCTTAGTAGCTGGTGCAGTGCTGTGGTTTTGACTTTCAGCCTGGGAACTGCATTGATAACACCCATGTTTTTAGTTGCTGCTCAATAAAGTTTACTCTGACCAAGGACTTTCTGAGTCTCATGCTCTGCCAGGGAGGAGAGGAAGCCAGGAGGAAGGAGAGACAGGACACCTGACCCAAACTAGCCAAAGAGGTATTCCATACCACAAAACATCATGCCCGGTATATAAACTGGGGGAAGTTAGCCAGAAGGATTAGTTCACTGCTTGATTGGGCTGGGTATCAGTTGGCAGGTGGGGAGTGGCTGTATTCTCTTCCCTTGTTAGCAGGTTCCCTTATCATTATTATTATTGGTGGTAGCAGCAGTGATTTTTGTTACACCTTAGTTACTGGGCTGTACTTATCTCAACCCGTGAGAGTTATATTCTTTCGATTCTCCTCCCTATTCCTCCAGGAGCAGGGGGGGGAAGAGGGGGAGTGAGAGAGAGACTGCATGGTTGACTGAGTTTAAACCATGACAGCTCTTTTGGGCGTCCAACGTGGGGCATGAAGGGTTGAGATAACAACAGATCTGACTGGAGTGTGTCTAATCGTATGTGTGATAAGCGTTCATTGTTTCGGATTAATAGTCACTCGTCACAATGCTGATTTATTGGCTCTCAAAGTTGTTCTTCTTGATCTCAGCATGTCATACTTACAGCTGGTACTTGCTGTGTTAGTGTTCATCAGCTGGGGACCTTGGGCTAAGGTTCTTGTTTCATTGTACTTTATGGTAATGACTTGTAATACAATTGGCTCATTGATCATGAAACTGATCTGGCTTGTGTCCCCAGTGTGGTCACCATCTCTATACTTTGGGAGGCATATATAATAGGAGTGTATAGCAATTACACGTCTTTTTTCCCCTCCTCGGGTGGTCAGCCTATGGGGGAGACATTCCCACACACCCTAGTGACAAGTACAGCAGCTACTCAAAATCTGACTGCAACAGATAACACAGCTACTCCAACCCCAAGCAGAGCATCTACACTAACCCCAGCAACAAGTACAGCAGCTACTGAAAGTCCGACTGCAGCAGACAGCACAGCTACTCCAGCTCCAACACAGCAGCTACACCAGCCCCAGTGACAAGTACAGCAGCATCACTTGAGAGTTCTGAAGGTTGTGAATGGCCTTTAGGTACCCTTGAGACCTGCCTGCTGATTGTGATGGGAATCAGCATGCTGGAAGGCATACAGAGTGTGTTTTACCCACCACCATTTTGTCTGATCTCAAAAGTTAAGCAGAGTCGTGTTTGGGTCTTGTCTAGGATTAGACAACGATATAGGAGGACCAAGAGATTTTCCACGAGGCTGGACAGTCATGAGTGGCAGGGTGTGTGGGACAGTATGAGCAAGTATTTAGTCCACTGGGCCCCTCCACCTCTTTGGAGCATCGGAGATGGAAGGCAGGTGTATGGAGTCCCTAGCTACAAGCTGCAGAAACTGCTGAAGGAGAGGGTGAATTATTTTGAGCCTGGTGGGCCCATGGCACCTCAGGCCATCAGGGCAGAGATGCAACACAGAGATGGATTCATGATTGAGGGGTGGATTTAGCAATGGACACTATTGCCCAAGTTATTCACAAGTGTGAAACATGTGACGCAGTTAATCAAGCCAAGCGGTGAAAGCCTCTCTGTTATGGAAGACGATGGCTGAAGCAGAAATATAGGGAGGCCTGGCAGATCGACTACATCACACTCTCTCTCCTGCTGCAAAAGACTGTTACAAGAGATGGAGCCTGACATCATGGACTGGATGAACACTGCAGCTTTTTGGGGTTTGGCCCATGCACTAAGGAATGATCTCTCTCTCTCTGAGTGATGGTATATTGAAAATGTGTTATCTGAGCATGACATGAATGGTATGGAATAAGGGGGGATACTGTCCTGGGTTCAACACTAGCAGTCACTTTTCTCCTTCTTAGTAGCTGATGCAGTGCTCTGGTTTTGACTTTCAGCCTGGGAACTGTGCTGATAGCACCCATGTTTTTAGTTGCTGCTCAGTAATGTTTACTCTGACCAAGGACTTTCTGAGTCTCATGCTCTGCCAGGATGAGAGGAAGCCAGAAGGAGACAGAGACAGGACACCTGACCCAAACTAGCCAAAGAGGTATTCTGTACCACAGCACGTCATGCCCGGTATATAAACTGGGGACAGTTACCCGGAAGGATTAGATCACTGCTCGGTCAGGCTGGGTATCTGTTGGGGGTGGTGAACGATTTTATTCTCTTCCCTTGTTAACAACTTCCCTTGTCATTGTTATTATTGGTGGTAGCAGTAGTGGTTTGTGTTATACCTTAGTTACTGGACTGTTCTTATCTCAAACAGTGGGAGTTACATTCTTTCGATTCTCCTCCCCATCCCTTCAGGAGCAGGGGGGGAGAAGGAGGGCAGTGAGAGAGAGACTTCATGGCTAACCATGACAGTGAGCTATAGCTGCACCCTTGCTGCACGAAGTGTTGTGTCAGAGGAAGCTGCAGTCTTGTAATGCAAGAACTTCCAGAGAAATATATATAAAAATGAGTATACTGGATGGGAGCCCGAGAAGCTATGGTGTTTAGCAAGAATGAAAATAAGTGATAAACAGTCTCAAATCCTTAGGATCACTGGTGCTGAAAAAGTGAGTAACAGAAATTCAAATTGCAAACCAAAATGTGTTTAATTTTTAAATTTAATGGACGATTTTGTTACATTCAAGCACATTGTGCAACTTCAGGACTTAATCTGTGCATTCTGAACAGGTTTGAATATAACCGATGCTAAAAATTGTTTAGTATTTCAGTTTCAAGAAGCCTATTTCAGTGCTCAGAAATTCTCTCTGTTCTCTTAGAAGGTAGCCTAAGTTTCTCTTTCACAATCTCTGTTACAGTTCCGGTATCCTCCTATACTGCATGAGCTCCAGCTATTCCTTTTGGTGAAACACGTTTGTCATGTTACTAGTCAACCCCTTTCTCCACCTCTCCTCTCTTCCTGCACTGTATCAGGATTGCTTATGCTTCTGTATCTCTGAGTTGAAAGAGTGAAACTACAGCACTGACAATGTTTCCTTTTTGGTTCTGGAGTGAAAAACTAGACGTGATTACAGAAACCATAAACACATGATTTGTCTTTGGCTGTGTCTAATGACAGAATTACTGTGGAGAATTGATCTTCCAAACGTGAATAATTCTGTTATGAACATATATGCACTGTGTATAATACTTAACTGAGAGCTTGACAAAATGTGGCTCATTCTGTATTTTTGGCTCTCTCACTTTATAGATACTAAACCAGAGATCCAAACTGGATAAAAATGATCCCAAAACAGAGGGAAATATTAATTAGCTTGACCTTGTAAAAAAATGTTTACAGTGGTAGAGGATCAAGAGCCCCGTGAATTGATTTGAAGACAGTTCCTCTTTTAGTGGTTGGTATTTGCAAGGAGGAACCTCTTCTACTTTTGTTGTTATTTGTCCTTTCCTGATGGTTGTGGTGGAATGTTAGTATTTTTCAATATAAGTACTATTTGGAAACATGCAAAGCTACAGCACCTGACTGTAATGTTCTGCAGCTGAGAATCCTCAAGTTCTGTATTCTTGTGTCTTTATTTCTGATAACATACAGCTTCTGTATCTTCCTCTCATGTTCTACATAATTTCCTTTATTTTGTGGAAACATCGAGTGGGTCCAAGATAGGATAAATGGAACAAAAAACATGTTTTAAGCTGCAGCAGATACAAGGGAAAAAATCACTATTATAAATTTTCTGTATTACATTCTCATTAAGTCCACTGCTGTGAACCATCATGAGTAGTAATGAAGCAAATCATACATCTCAGGTTGCATGGACATTAAAGTCACTCTAGACTTTCTCCATTGTTTTCTTTTATGCACAGTTATGTTTTGACAACTCATACATGATTTTGCTGAGGTGAGTAGCTCCAGAGAGGACACCTTCAGCACCAGAGCATGGGGAAATTGTAGTGTCCTAGAATCTCGATCCTGAATGGCAAGTCTGGACTTGCCTAGGAGACAAGAAGCTCACTTTTAATGACTGGTTCCATAAAAGATAATAAAAAGTATTTTTTCAAATATATTAGCAATAAAAGGAGGGCCAAAGAGAAGCTCCATACTTAGCTGAATACTGGGGGAAACCTAGTGATTGAGGATGAGGAAAAGGCTGATGGACTTAATGCTGCCTTTGCCTCAGTCTTTAATAGTCACACCAGTCATCCTCAGGGTACTCAGTTTCCTGACCTGGATGGCAGAGATGAGGAGCTGATTGAAGTCCCCATAATATAGAAAGAAATGTTTAGCGATCTCCTGCTTCACTTAGACATATACAGGTCTATGGGGCTAGATGGGTTACACTCAAGAGTGCTAAAGGAGATGGCAGAGGAGCTTCCTAATCCACTCTCTGTCATCTGTTAACAGTCCTGGTCTAGTGAGCAGGTCCCAGGGGACTGGAGGTTCACCAGTGTGGTGTCTCTCTACAAAAAAGAGCAGGAAGAAAGACCCTGGAAACTACAGCCTGTCAGACTGACCTCAGTGCTGGGGAAGGTCATAGAGCAGATCATCTTAAATGGGAACACAAAAGATGTGCAGGAAAACGGAGAGATCAGGCCCAGTCAGCATGGGTTCATTAAGGGCAGGTCCTGCTTGACCAACCTGATCTCGTTCTATAACAAGGTGACCTGCCTGGTCGATGAAGGAAAGGCTGTGGACATTATATATAACATATGTATGTGTATATGTATAACATATATATAAATATATATATAACATATGTTATATACAGTTATATATAGTCTATATAACTACGTAACTATATAACTTATAGTCTATAACATTCTTTCTCTCCACACATATTACTCATATAATGGTCCTTTGGTGTTGTATACCACTCGTATTCATTCCCATCTGGAGGATATAATATTTTCTTTCTTCCATATATGCCTCCTGTCGAATTATCATTCTTATTCTTTATGCACCTCAGAAGAAACTAAAGGTGCAGGAATAATAATGCCTACACACTCATAGTGCAGTTACATCTTCCTTGGGCTCAACAATTCTCTCAGCTGTCCCAGTATCCTCAGATGGTAAAGAGTGTTTGTGAAATTTTGGAAATACTATATGAAATGTCTAATTCCAAAGTTTTAAGTGAGCTGAAAAGATCAGTTTGGGGAAAAAAATATCTTAGAAACAAAGCAAGAGCTACATATTTACTTCTATGGTATAGAGATGACACTTGGGACACAATTCACTTGTTCATTTCTCCAAATGTTTCCTTCAAATAATGTGTCATCTGCTACACTAAAAGGCAAAAGTTTTACATGAGTATTTATGATACAAGAAAGGGAATCAGGATGACTGACTACCAATCTCTATTCACACCAAAAAAAAAAAAAAAGGACACAAAGATCAAACATAAATAAACCATTTCAGAAAAAAACAACAAAACTAGACCAACCAACAAACCAAAAAATCACCTTCAGGACCTTTCAGACACAGTAACTAATGATAAATGACAGAGCAAAGATACTATGCTTTAAATTAAGAAACACAGATTATTTTCTTCTACCTTTAACACCTTTAACTGAGGTAGCAAAATTAAAAATCTACTTACCACAGGCCCCTTACATTGGTTTAAAAAAAATAATAATCAGAATTTCTTTTAAAAGCTGTCACTGGCAGGAGAGTTTAATCCAAGACTTTTACCTTAAAAAGAATATCTAAATCTGCATCCTAAAGCTTCCAGAATCCACTACAAACTGTACTATATGTTCATATTTTTTAATTTCATAAACTGTACTTTCCACATTGTGCAGCTAAGGAAGTAGATTTTACTTCCCTACCTTGCAAGACTCTGCCTTTCTGTGTGCTTTTAATCTCATATTTCTACCCCACTCCCCATACCCCAAGTAGAAATATATGATCATGGATCACATTTGCTTTCATTCTGCAACTTCTCTACACACAGTCAGAGCTTTTTTCCTATTAAATGCCGAGAAAAAGGCTGCAAGAGCTTAATAAGAAAGGGTCGACTTGTTTCTCAAAATGGCCATTATGTTCTATGAGGATAAAGCTTCACATCGCAGAGGAGGTCAGAGGGTCAAAGGATTCAGTAATCCTGACACTTTCTGGCTCATTTCACATTAGTATTAGTAGGGTTTTTTTGCAACAAAACATTACTATGAAAGATTTATTTTGATCAAAAATCGCATAATTCTGACAAGCTCCAAAAAATGAGTAGTGAGAGAAAACCAAACAAAAATCCAGGCATGTGTACAGCCTACTGGCAGAGCAATGCATCACAGGAAGATTTCCCAACATGTTAATCGATGTAATAGCAAGCATCCTGATGCTCTTGAACTGTGCTGGCCACCACTGGGAGTAATTTACTAGTAGAGGGAAAAACAAATCCTACATACTCTAAAGCTGAAGAAGTTTAACTTTGGAACATTGCTGAAAAGGCTGGTCCTAGCTTCCTTTTATATCTGTCATGGTTTAAACTCAGCCACAGAGTTTCTCTCTCACTCCCCACCTTCTTCCCCCCAGCTCCTGAAGGGATGGGGAGGAGAATCGAAAGAATGTAACTCCCACAGGTTGAGATAAGAACAGTCCAGTAACTAAGGTATAACACAAACCACTACTGCTACCACCAATAATAACAATGACAAGGGAAGTTGTTAACAAGGGAACCACCCACCAACAGATACCCAGCCTGAGCAACCAGTGATCTAATCCTTCCGGGTAACTGTCCCCAGTTTATATACCTAGCATGACGTGCTGTGGTAGAGAATACCTCTTTGGCTAGTTTGGGTCAGGTGTCCTGTCTCTGTTTCCTTCTGGCTTCCTCTCATCCTGGCAGAGCATGAGACTCAGAAAGTCCTTGGTCAGAGTAAACATTACTGAGCAGCAACTAAAAACATGGGTGCTATCAGCACAGTTCCCAGGCTGAAAGTCAAAACCAGAGCACTGCATCAGCTACTAAGAAGGAGAAAAGTGACTGCTACTGCTGAACTGGACACTCACTCAGCAGACACCTCTGACATTGGCAATATATACTGAAGTTGGGCACAGAATTAACAGAAAAGCCATTACTGACTCTATCTGTCACTGTGGAAAAAACAATAGATTTTGTTACTAAGCTCAAAATACTTGTGAGGTCTTCCCTCAGTTTTGACAGTTTCTAGATGGCCAAATATCTACTTCATTTGCTTCCATCAGACATTCCCATAATATTTGGCTTGTTTCCAAGCTAAACTGAGCTTTACTTCAGTAGGCGTTAAATGAACAGAACGCACAATGACATCTGTGCATGTGCGCAGCCCCTTAGGTTGCTATTACCTCACTTCTTTCAATAAAATCTATACTATAAGATGTCTAAACCTTCTCATCTTCCTGAGGCACTGGCACCAACCCACCTAACCTTTTATATCCTGTTATTTTCCAGGCAATATTCAGACACTTTCTAACCCACAGTGCTGTCATTTATTCTATACGTGGCACTGCTAATGATAGAGAAGATGGGTAAGAACTTGAAGTGTCTAAAGATCATTTTATACCTTGACACTAATAAAGTAAATACTTATGCAGAATATATCTGTAGCTGCACTTCTCCTTGCTGCTTCTTTTGGTACAACTCAAACAGCTAGCTTATCTTAAACCACTGTTTTGTCTACACTAAACTTTAAGGGCATCTTAGAGTATGCTAGAAAATGCTTTCTAGCAGCTCATCTTTAAATCCTTCTCTGATTATATCACACTAAGACCACTGTAAGCAGGATATGAGGTTGTGTTGGGAGATAAGTATTCAGCTAGCACTTCAACAAAGCAGGTGTTTTAGAGAAGCCTCCTCTGGAATTGTGTTTGAAAAACTCCAGTTCATTTAAGTATGTTTTACAGAGCCAAAGCATAATGTTAGAATACTGACTTGACAGCTACTTAAAATGGAAGACTATCCCAGCAACGGACTCCTAAGCTGAAAATGTTTCTAAAAATTATGGCAGATGTACAAAGACAGTGATGAGTAAATTTGTAAGATCTGAGAAAGACAGATGGTCAGCAACTCTAATGGCTACGCTAATGTACATATCAGATATGTTCCAGGTATAGAGAGGGAGGCAAAGAAATTATCTACTGTCCCTGATCATGTTTACACCAAAGGTTGAACAGAAACAGAGATACTTCTTTGGACTGAAAAGGGTAAGGCTCTCTGATTTCTGTATCTAACAAGACATACAGAAACAACGCAGCTACTTTGACATATGAGTGTTACATGCTCAGTCAAAGACGCTATGAAGTATAAGAGCACTGTCAGCCCTTTGACACTGAATCTGAAAAGACAGGTGAGCATTTCTGGCTGGGACATCTGGAATTAGTTATCTATGATAGCCATTGCAAAGCTGAGGTACACACCTTTGGAGTGTGTAACAGAACATCTTTATTGCTTTTTTTTACCTAACTTCAGTAACCTCTAATAGGGTGAATGTCTGAATGAGATGAATTCGAAGCATTTAAGGCGCATTGTAAAACAACACAATTGTTTTCTTTCAACAGAAACACACCTGCTTTTAGTCAATAGTTGCAAAGTTGACAGGTATGAATTGCAAGGAAAGTGAAAATCACCAAATGACAAATTAAAGTTAAAATATTCTTAATTATTGTTGCTGATTGCACTTTTTTGCCAGCCAAAATGAAAAAATAGTAACCACTACACAGACACTAACTAATGGGTACAGATCAGCTACAAGCAATATAAATACACATAGTATCAGTACAATAACCTTCAAAAAGAGATAAAAACCACCAACCACCAGTTAATTGCAGTCAGCCACAAGTAAAGTCAATGAGAATAGTAGGGATGCACAGGGTTCAAGACAGATAATGAAATTATGCAATAAAGCCAGTGTGGGGTACCTTGCAGCACACTGCTGGCAAACGAGTAGTCACAGAAGGGAACCACCTGACCTCCCAGTCTAGGTTATTCTGCACAAGATGAGAGGAAGATGAAACCTGGGATGAAATGGGAAGACAAGCAGACGTAATAAACATGGCAGAAAATAAGAACTATGCAGAGGTGGGACTGGCACAGAATGAAAGCAACATAGCAGAGGGGAAAATGTTTCCTATGTGTGAAAATGCTGACCACTTCTTTTGCATATACCCACTAAACAATCGCAAAGCTTTAAAGCATGCATACAGACAAACACAGAAACTGACACTGAGCAGACCACTGAATTGTTCTGGGTTTTTGTACAAGCCACAGAAATGAAGGCAGATTAAATGCTTATCACATTACCCATTGAGAAGCTTAAAAGGCCATAAGAATCAACATTAAACCAGAAACATAATCTGTTTCAGTGGAGAGAAAACACTAGACAAAGAAACACTGAGAAAGCATGTGGGATTCACCAAACAGGCAAAATAGAGAAGCTCCCCCTTCAGGCGGCTGGAACAGGTACATAGTGACTCAAAATGAGTCAAATTTTAAGAAATACATTTGTAAAATTACTGAACATCATAAATGTTAAAGAACTGCTAAGACGGATGAAAGTTTTGCCAACAGAATCAACATATGCTTAATAGAAGTTGTCATTTAAAGGAAAACAAAATTAAGCGTATTTTAAAAAAGGATGTTTTCTGAGTGATTGTACGAAGAATGAAAAATCACTGAATGACTGCTTGAAAGGATGGAACGTACTTTTACAGTCCGATAAAGAAATGGTCATAGAATCCAGTTATGTGAAGGATAATGCTGTGAACAAAAAAGATTCCCTTCTTTGTATTGTCTCTCATATCTTACTGACTGCCATTTTTCTACTATTGGCAGTAGATCCAGCTGAGGAACTGAGTGTTGCTGGCAAAACCAGAAAGATATTTTGAAAGTCCCCTGGCATCTTCCACATGCCGTTATCACTAGCTGTGGCTATGACATGGCTACTCATGATGATCTGAGTTGGAAACACAGACCAGGGTTGATTGATTCACATCCTAACAGCCCCACACAAATAAACAGCTACTGTGAATCTAAGTATCTACATGAAGACAGTCTTTCTTGCAAGTTAAATGTTCAAACTGATCATTTTAAGTCATTTGTGGAAGGAAAATAATCTTGTATTCAAAAGACAAGAAGGTCGATACCATCTTGTTATTTCTGCAGTCATGAACAGATTGCAACGATGATATCATATCTGTCATTTTTTTGCTATCAAGTACACACCTACCTCTGAATGTTCTTGGACATGATGTTTGTGTAGCTGTAAGGAATGATCTGGGGTAGTCTTTTAATTTTATTATTGTTATTTATTTATTTTTACTTAATCTTACTTTTTCAACTTGTGCAACTTTCTCATATACTGTAAAGATAGCCCAGGGATGAAAACCTGACTTTCTCTAGGGTCATGTGCACTTAGTGATCAGTGAATGCAGGAACATCATCATCATGGCTTGACTTCGCGAACAAAGATTTGGGAAGGGCTTTTACCCACGCTTACTACAAGCACGCTGATGACTAAGAAGGCCAATGTGGGATAGGCAAATCTGGCTACAAAAAGCACAGCAGAAGGTCTCCTTGGGTGGAACAGGTGGGACACGATTCTTCCTGCGTTGTCTTTTCTCCTCGAGAAATGCAGGAACACACTGTAACTGAATAGTCAGACAACCTCATCTCATAGTCACAAATGTGAGACAAAACGGAGGGGTGGAACTTCAGGAAGAATATCCTGTGGAAGTAGTCTTTCAGCTACAAACTGGAACCATGAAGCAAATATCCCTGAAGAAAAAATAGCAATAACTATTTAAACTAAACGTTCACAAACCACAACAGACGCTGTCCCATCACTAGCCAGGGCAGTCTGAACAAGACTTGTAGCCATAAAATGTATCCTTCTTGTATGCCATTGTCAGCAATTATTGTGACAATGACAGTAGTATTCCCCAAATTGTTATATAAAACACATTTCTTATTTCTTCTGCTGCAAAGCCCTGAAATTCACAGGAAAAAATTCTGTTTGAAAGACATGATGTACCACTATGGAAGATATTCCTGCTCATGAACTGAGATCATAATCGACAACTCTACCTTGGCTTACCCAATGAAGATGGGACATTTTGCATTTTGCAGTATTTTGCCTGGAAAGGCTCTATATAGAATCGTAGAATCATAGAAGAGTTAAGGTTGGAAAGGACCTTAAGATCATCAAGTTCCAACCCCCTGCCGTGGGCAGGGACACCTCACACTAAACCATATCACCCATGGCCTCGTCCAACATGGTCTTGAACACCGCCAGGGATGGAGCATTCACAGCCTTCCTGGGCAACCTATTCCAGTGCCTCACTGCCCTAACAAGAAAGCATTTTCTCCTTATATCCAATCTAAACTTCCCCTGTTTAAGTTTGAACCTGTTACCCCTTGTCCTATCATTACAGTCCCTACTGAAGAGTACCTCCCCAGCATCCCTATAGCTTCCCTTCAGATACTAGAAGGCTGCTATGAAGTCTCCACGCAGCCTTCTCTTCTCCAGAATGAGCAGCCCCAACTTTCTCAGACTGTCTTCATATGGGAGGTGCTCCAGTCCCCTGATCATTCTCATGGCCCTCCTCTGGACTTGTTCCAACAGTTCCATGTCCTTCTTATGTTGAGGACACCAGAACTGCACACAATACTCCAAGTGAGGTCTCACGAGAGCAGAGTAAAGAGGCAGGATCACCTCCTTCGACCTGCTGGTCACGCTGCTTTTGATGCAGCCCAGGATACAGTTGGCTTTCTGGGCTGCAAGCTCACACTGCTGGCTCATGTTCATTTTTTCATCAACCAACAACCCCAAGTCCTTCTCTGCAGGGCTGCTCTGAATATCTTCTTTGACCAACCTGTAGCTGTGCCTGGGATTGCTCCAACCCAGGTGTAGGACCTTGCATTTGTCATGGTTAAACTTCATGAGGTTGGCATCAGTCCACCTCACAAGTGTGTCAAGGTCTGTCTGGATGGCATAAATATGCTTGTTGTGAAATGAGTGATTTAGGGTTGCTCAAAGAATGACTGTGAAAGTAATTAATAAGAGTAGTTTTTCATGAATTTATAAAAGTGTGACAACAGAATTTGATGACAAAATTCACTCTATTACTTATTACACAGAGGAAATATGGTAGGGAAAATCAAGGTAAAATCAAACTAAAAATTATTGATACAGAGACCAAAGGCAAAAAGGGTAAGGAACACTCACACATTGAGTCACAAGGTTCAGACTTGCTATAGAAATTTATAAACACGTATACACACATGCATACATGTATATAAAGGCATATAAAGGTATACCTGTTAAAAACTTCCCTTGAGTTCAGTGAAATATTAGCATCAAATGTCTCAGCCTTTCTCAACAGTCAAAGGTTAAGCCTCAAGGAGTGGGGGAACTTTAGCCCAAGCCCCAGGACTGTCAACTTTTGGCAACGGTCCTCCAGTTATCTCAGACTTGAGCATTTACAAGCTCTGAGAGGCATTTCACTCAGAGAGATATGCTGGTCACAGCCCACTGTGAGAGTTCAAAGGGTCTCATTTAGGACCACTATTGGCTTGCAAGGTGTTTTGCTTTAGTCATTAGTAAATTTCCATTCTGGCTGCAGAAAAAGCTTGGATGACAATTGTACCATTTCATTTGGCTATGATCAAGGGAATAAATGTGCTGAGGAGGTGCTCTTCATTAGGGACTGTAGTGATCGGACAAGGGGTAATGGGTTCAAACTTAAACAGGGGAAGTTTAAATTGGATATAAGGAGAAAATTCTTTCCTGTTAGGGTGGTGAGGCACTGGAATAGGTTGCCCAGGGAGGTTGCGAATGCTTCATCCCTGGCGGTGTTCAAGACCATGTTGGACGAGGCCTTGTGTGATATGGTTTAGAGCGAGGAGTCCCTGCCCATGGCACGGGGGTTAGAACTTGATGATCTTAAGGTCCTTTCCAACCCTAACTATTCTATGATTTTATGATTCTAATTACCCTTAATCTCACTACTCACCTTTGCCAGCCAACAAGAGTCTCTCTTTCCTTATCCATGTAAGGATTCGTGTAATGGTCAAAGGACATTTCACCATCCAACACATTATACAAATGAGAAGGCCTGATAGATATTTTTTAGATCATAGAGTAGCCCAAAGGATGAGGAGAAGGGTGGGGAGATGTACCACTACAGTATTCAGGGTAAGCCACTTGTTCTGGGAAAGAAAAAAATAAAGATTTTTATAGCTGAACAAAAGTAAAGAAAACAAATTAAAAAGTATTCTCAAGTCAGCTTGTCCTTGAAGTTCTTCATTGATGGAATGTGTCGAGATAGCTTTAAGCCTGAATACCAAGGAACGGGATAATACTCCATAGAAGTGCTGATTGCAGATGTCAGCTGTCATGGGAGAATTTAAATACAGTACCTCTTACTCATGGAAATCTCTTAAATTTCTGCCTGGATGGAAACCTTCATCAATGCCCGATTTTTTGGACAAACTCAGTTATGAAACAACTATTTTCCAGACCTAAAGAATGCATATTTAAACCTCAGGCTAAACTATCATCATGTTGGATATTCAAAAAATGTCAAATATTTTTGCTATTAGTAAGTAATTTAAAGTCAGATTACATGTGCGTTTTCTATTCCTGCTGAAGTTTGCTAAGGTAATATTTAGCCGCAGGCCTGTATCCAGGGCTTCTTTCATCCAGAAATTGGAAAGATTGTCTCCTAATATTTGCAATCCTTTGAACACGCTGAATTAGAGTCTGGGAAAGGTCCACTAGTATACTTTCATTTGAAACTAAGGAAAGAGGGCTAAATCTCGGAACTGTAATGGACCAGTGGAATAGGTTACTTGTAGGATAAAGTCAATCAGGCATGACAAAGCAGGAACGCAGAATGACAGGTGATTAAAAAATTATCAGTCTTCTGTCTTCTCAGGCTTCAGTGTAGTTCTGGGTCAGTTCTGGATGAGGAGTTAGGTGAGCAGTTACATGTGAAGCAGCTCACTTCTTTAAAAACAAAAAAAGACAACCTCCCCCCCAAATCAAACCTAAACCCAACTCGCAAGCTTTTACCCTTGTGATTATTCTATGGCTTATTACAGATCTTGGAGATGGCATGCACAGGCTGGAGTCTGTTTTCTTGACCAGTTGTGAATTTTATCATGCCTACAGGCCACAGCTGCTGCAAAGTGTGTGTTAAAACCTTAACATAGGACTTCTGCAGGAAGGAGAAAAAGACAGAATTGAATACATCACTCTTCAGCCCCTCTGTCTTATGATTTGACATCTATAGTAGACTTGAAATATCAAAGAAGGATAATTTGCCAGTGACACATAAGAATATTTCAGCACAAAACACAGTCTGGCCCAGCATTTACTTTGTGGTGTGCCACATCTTGCATGTTGCTGTCTGGTCAAGTGGATTGTGTAAACTGCTGTAACAATGGGCACGCAGTCAGCAATAAGCACCAAGTCTGATGCCAACAACAAGCAGCTTTCATTGGCTGTGCTCAAAAATTTCTTTTCAGCATAACTAGAGAAACACCTGTGTTAAACAAGATCTACCGCATCCAGGGTGCAAATCTATTCAAAATTCACTGAAAAATTCATTTAAGCTTAAAAGACTGGAAAGGGGCATTGTTCACTTTATTGAATGAAAGAAATATTTTCAAGGTCAGAAGAGTTCTCTTTCATATGAATCTGAATGGAAGAACTTGCTATCAAAGGCCATTAATCTATAACTGAAAAGTCATTTGTTTTTGCTAGAAATCAAACAGTTGCTCAATTATTTTTCTTTTTTTTCTTGAGCTACTTTGCCTATTTTGTGCTTTTTGGATACCTTACTGTGACCAGACATTACCAAGGTGATTTAAAAAAAAGCTTGCTCTGGTTTCCTGCACTCTCCAAACTTCTAGTTGGGCTCCTGGCACAATAGAAGAGTTGAATCAAGGTTCAGCGTCTTGCAGAACCTCCAACATAATCCCATATAGTGGAAGGGCTCAAAACCTTTGTGTCTTTCCTCCCCATTTATAATAGGCACACAAGTGCTTTGTAGTGTGCATCACTTCCCCATTTTTTTTGCTTCACATAAATAAATATGCCAACATCACAAAATTTAAAGCTTTCTTCAGTTTTAGAGTATGTGGTGTTATGGTTTGACCCAAGCTAGTAACTTAGCACCACGCAGCCACTTGCCCATGCCCCTTCATCCTTCCTCCCCAAGCAGGATAGGTAGGAGAATCAGAAGAATGTAAAACCAAAAGGTTGAGATACGAACAGCTTAATAATTGAAATAAAGTACAATATACTACTAGCAATAATAGTAATAATGATAAGGGGTGAGAATATAAAACTAAAAAGAGAAAGGAAAAAACCCAATAAAACCAAGTGCTGCACAATAAAACTGCTCACCACCTGCCAGCCAATACTCAGCCCAACCTGAGCAGCAATCTTTCTGTTCTAGGTAACTCTCCATGGCTTATATACTGTGCATGATGTGCTGTGGTATGGAATACCCCTTTGGTTAGTTTGGGTCAGGTGTCCTGTCTCTGCTTCCTCCTGGCTTCTTGTGTCCCTCCTCACTGGCAGAGCATGAGAGACTCAGAAAGTCCTTAATTGGGGTAAGGTCTGCTTAGCATCAACTAAAAAAATCAGTGTGTTATCAGGATTGTTCTCAGACTAAACCCGAAACACAGCGCTGCATCAGCTACTACGAAGAAAACTAGCTCTATCCCAGTTGAAACCAAGATACGTGGAAATCCTTTCCCCCTAGTGGTGGAATAGAACTTTATCACCTACCATGTCTGGAAAAACTGAGCATAACTTTTAGATATCATCTTTTTTATCCACAGAATAGTTACATAAGCATAATCTTAGCATGGAAAAAAATGTTATCCAATAACAGTTGAAAAACAATATACTGCTACCTATATGAAAAAGCTGGATGGCCTATTTTCTGTTCCAGGAACAGTAAGCTTTGTGTCCCTTCACTGCAGAAGGGGCTTACAGCTCCACTTACACCCACTGTTTTTGGTGATCCACAAATTAGACAACAGATGTTTTTGGGCATCTCTCATGAATGTGCTGATGACTAGGCCCACGACACCACAAACTGTTTTCTATTCAAGCTTTCAATGCCAGTGCATTCTCACATCCCCTTCCTACCACTTGATCCATGATTACGTCAACCTGCTATGTTATACTAGAAAAAAATACAGATCTACTCTGCACAGTATGTTATAACCACACCTTTATTATCAGTATTTTTTTTTTCCCAAGATGCATAAAAATGTGTGACTTCTGCTTAAATGTAGAAATGGGCAACCTGATTAAGAAACCTGCCAAACAGAATTACTTTTTATTATATTTGGCAGGACATCAGTCAGCAACTCATTTTTTACCAGATTCCACCACTGCCAGTGGATGACAGAGTATGCTTTATCACTAATCTCTGGAAGTAGGAACTGAGTGTTCCTAATCTAGTTTGCAAAGCACAGTGGACTTGATAAGAACTTTCTTTCTGTGCCTGGGTTTCCCACTGCAGTTTGGGTCGGGTCAGAATCTGTGTTTTCTTTTACAAAACAATTTCTGTCTCTCCTAATCACAAAATTAAATATTTATGGGAGACCAGAGCACTTTCAGCCTATCACAAACCTGAACAGATCCTGAAACAACTGCTGCTGGAAAATGATCCCATCTCTGGCCTGATCCACTAAGATCTAGTGCTCCATGTGTCCCCACCTTTGACCCCCTCACAACCTCACAGGGCATCATTGTGGACCTGGAAAGAGATAAAAGCATAAGACTTTGCAGCTGGAGTAATTTTAGGTGATATTTTCTTCTTTGGCAGAGAAAAAAGCTGTTAGCTAACTGGAAAAAAAAAAAAAATCTCCTGATTGCCTTGCTAAAATGAAAGAAGGAACCATGATTTTATTCAATTTTATTCCCAGAACCACTTAGCGCTGTTCAGTGACTTCAGTTGACAGCAGTTAGAGACCACAGTGCAGGAGGTAAAACTCCAGTAAAGTAATTAATGTGCATTGACAGTATATTAATAATTAAAAGAAATGTTCTGAATTGCCTTCATAGTATTTTGAGAATGTATATTCCTACATATATATATATACACAGCATAAATATGCATGTGCTATACATAGGTTCTCTGTTTTAAATTACAGAACTAGGTATTTAATAAAGCCAGCCTTTTATCTACCTTTCTCTAAACACTTATGAATACTTACCAACTTCTCTGTGATTTACTTCTAATTTTCTAGACTCTTGATACTTTGATAAAAACAAAACAAAAACCACCATTAAAATCCATAAATCAATAAATTAAATTAAAATCAAGCCATAAAATCCAGACGGGATGTGTATTTTGCAAAAAAGGGTACCAGACAATCTAGAGCTCTTTGAAAGTCTCATGAAACTTGCAATTTCATCTTCAATTTAGGACTTCATCTTCAACTCCTACTAGTTATTTATCTTCTTAAAATCCTTGGTTTTCAAATATAAAAAGGATTAAAAAAAAAAACAATAAAAGCAAACCAAACAAAACAACAACCTGTCCCCCCCCTCCCCCCCGAACCAAAAACCCCAAACCAAACCAAAACACAGTAGAATATTATGCTAAGCTGTTTTTTACTTAGGGCAGCTATTTCTGGTGTGTGCTAACCCATGGTAGCATCTGGCTTCTTGGCAGGCTCAGTAGACAACTGGCAGCTTAGGACTAACATGTTTGTCAGATGGTAAGGCGGCTGCTGATGGGCTGTGCCTGTATCAGTTCCCAGCATGTCTTTCTTTTTAAAATTCCCATTAACTCTATGAAATCAGTACATCTGTTTGTAAACAGGCTACCATGTACTTTTTTTAAAGGATTTTTCTGTAATTGACTTTTCTGTTCTTCTCCCAGTGAACTATCAGAATTAAAGCTATCCTTGTGTTATATTTTCTTTCGGATGAGATAGGTTCTGCTTTATGATATATCATCTGCTCTGTTCTCATTTTTAAGCTTTTTCCTAAAATGTTAAAGTGAAGTGCAACACAAAAGTAGAGGTATTATGAGCCCATAGAAGCTGTAGACTGTTTGACATCCCTACTCCTTTGGAAGTGGAGTGAAAGAAAAAAAGTAAATTATTTGGAGGAGCATTTCAGTTTGTTTGTGCTCCAGAGACAATTACTCATCCACATATTTGATGCTGAATTGTATGCCAGTGACTGGGATATTTGGCTGCCTGTTACAAAGCTGAATGCTGTCATCAAAACGTTTACCAATTTCCTCAAGGCAGCATTTTTTCTGCACTGAAGAATCTTTAGCCCAACTCACACTTGAAACATTTTTTTTTTCTTTAATGTGGAATGACTTCACTAACATATATTACACTTTTCAGCTCCACACATTTAAACTATTAGATCAGCTGGTGAAAAATAATGTGACCTTCCTTCTTACACACTGTGTGGAAATCACCACAGGAAAGGATCACTGAACCAAAGACAAGCAATCAATGCTAGGCACTTGACTTTTCCTAAATCTGTACCTGAGTTCAGCCAGAAGCATTGCAAGTTGATATTATGTAGCATAACAGCATCAGGTGTAAACCAGCCGAGATGCAAGGATGGTAACCTTTGGACAGTTTATTGGATTTAGTTTATTTATTGTAATGCTTAGTGAAGAAGGAATGGTGAAAAGGCACTAACTAAGCATCTTAAAATGAAGTACCAGGAAAATTATTCCATGGTTGCTTTATCTAGAAAACACTATTTTTAACCAATCCTTTCTGATTTCTAGCCAACCATCTAAGTGAAATACAAAATAAGCACAATAAAAATCCTGGTTTTCATCCCCTAAAGCAAAAAATATTGCTTGATACGAACATGGATCTCTTGTGCCAGTTTGTAGCATTTGCCAGCTTGATGGAACACTGAAATTTGAGAGGCAAAAATGTACTGTATTATCTCTATTTTTTGAATTCCATGAAAGCTTCAGAGAGTGGAAATTGCTACGTAAAACAAATGCCTGGGGTGTTGACAAATCATAACAGTAAAGCTAATCAGTCTTATGATGCACTACTCGGCTAAAAAAAAAAAAAAAAGAAAAATAGCTCTGGTTGACATTAAGTGAAATGGTTGCCTGGGAGAAACACTATGCCTTGCTCTCCTATTTAGAAGTAGAATCAAACAGTTCTGATTTGGATACTGAAATTTACCGTGAATAGCACTTGCAAAGGAGCATCTTTGTTGTACGTCTTGTACATGTTCTTTGCTGACATATATGCATGGAACATTAGTCTCTTACCTTGTTTTGATATTCTACTTTTTTTTTTTAATTTAATGTAAATACCTAAAAATTTTTGTCTTCTGATTTTTTAAATCTTTTTTGTATAGCATTTTGTTTGTGTTTTTGTTTGTTTGTTTGTTTCCACACGCACCCCCCTTTTTTTTCTTTTTTTTTTTTTTTTTTACTTCTTTCTTTGATGGTGGAATTAAGGGGAGTTGTTCAGGAAAACATTCAGCTATACCTTGATTGACATAAACTTTGGGGCCTATTTACAGGTAGTATATAGCTTCTCAGTGATACAATTCTGATAGTGTTTGCATTCACAAAGATAACCTACATAGCAATTTTCATACTCGGATCACAAAATAGGCATTAAATGTTTGACAGTGCTAAAAAGTTCTCAGAACAAGTCTCACTAAATAAAGGCATCATAAACATCAGAGGCATTTGGCTGTCATTTATGCTGTGATTTTGACCTTCCTGGCCTTGTTAACTTTGTTCAGTAATTGCTGTACTAAACGTTTGAGGGAAATAATCCCCATCAGAAACCCAGGCAGGTTCAAATTCTTGTCCAATTCAACTCTTTTTCAATCAGATATTTCTTTTATTGCGACCACTTTTAAGCTTATAAAACCTAAGATTTGTACTTTTGCTTGAAATACCTATCCAGATCATGATTCTGATAAATTATTCTGAGTGGATATTTGGGAAAAAAGTTTAGGATTATATACATGATATAAAACTCATCTGATGCATCTGTCAATCACTGAATTAAGGAAGCCTTGAGATAGAAAAGTCATTGTGTTTGACAAGTACCAGTGAGCCCATATTTTGCAGATTAACCTATCCCTGTTTTACCCCTTTTATTTCTTTGGTCTTCCTACTTGTACCAATGTAACGAAGTATGAATTACTCCTCCCACAAAAACTTAGATCACTTATGTACTCCAGTTACAATTTTAAAATTTGTCTTTTTTCATTTTTACAGGAAAATAATATTTATCATTCATCTTCTCTAAAAAAGAAAAAAGTCTAATTTAATAGACCCCTAGACAGCTCTCCTCTCTCTTAGATGTCTTCTCAGACCTTTGGCACTTATACTAAAGTGGTCTTTGGAAGCATACAAAGATATAAAGTTATGATAATACAAAGAGAAAATATTAATACTACCATTGTTCACCTAATATGCCAGTACTGAAAAACTGGTTTCATTAAAGAATACTTTGGAGGTAGTTTTTAACTACGTGTCTTGGTTTAAGCCCTGCCGGGAACTCAGATCCACGCAGCCACTCGATCACTCCCCCATTTCTTCCTCCCCCTACTCCTGGAGGAATGGGAGGGAGAATAGAAAGAATGTAATTCCCACAGGTTAAGATCAGTCCAGTAACTAATGTATAACACAAAAACACTACTGCTACCACCAATAATAATAATGATAAGGGAAATAACAAGGGAAGACAATACAACCACTCACCACCGGCTGACGAATACCCAGCCCAACCTCAGCTGCTACCTAGCCCTTCCGGGTTATTCCCCCCAGTTTATATACCAGGCATGATATGCTGTGGTATGGAATACCTCTTTGGCTAGTTTGGGTCAGGTGTCCTGTCTCTGCTGCTTCTCAATTTCCCCTCCTCCCTGGCAGAGCAAGAGGCTCACAGAGTCCTTGGTCAGACTAAACATTACTGAGCAACAACTAAAAACATTGGTGTTATCAGTGCTGTTCCCAGGCTGAAAGTCAAAACCACAGCACTTCATTAGCTACTAAGAAAGAGAAAAAATGACCTCTACTGATGAACCCAGGACAGTATCCACTCCTTATTCCATACCATTCATGTCATACTGAGATCCCACATTTTTCAGTATACCATCACTTTTGTATATATATATATATGAAGGGGGCATATAAGGATGCTGGGGAGGCACTCTTCATTAGGAACTGTAGTGACAGGACAAGGGGTAATGGGTTAAAACTTAAACAGAGGAAGATTAGATTGGATATAAGGAGGAAATTCTTTCCTGTTAGGGTAGTGAGGCAGTGGAATAGGTTGTCCAGGGAGGCTGTGAATGCTTCATCCCTGGCAGTGTTCGAGGCTAGGTTGGACGAGGCCTTGGGTAATATGGTTTAGAGTGAGGTGTCCCTGCCCATCGCACGGGGTTGGAACTTGATGATCTTAAGGTCCTTTCCAACCCTAACTATTCTATGATTCTATGATTCTATATATACACCCACACCCACACAAAGAGAGATATCAGTATAGCTGAACTCAGGACACTACAAAAGCAAAAAATATCAAATCACATTTTCAAATTAAAATTGTGAATATTAATATGAATTTTAATTATGTTGCTGTTTTTTCAGACAAGATTGCGATCTGTTGATCTTTCCATATAGTGAAGTTTATCTAAGATATCTGCTTCTCAAAAGCTTTATGATTTAAAAATATTTTTGAAATAAGGAAGATCAGAGGTCTTGCTACTAGTAAAAATACATAAATATGTAAAAGCTGTTGCGATGAAGTAGATGCTGGAAAAATAATTTTCACTGAACACTTTTCTGCTAAATAATAGCTTCCTCTAAGTCAAAATGTTTCATAGGGATGTGTCAAATTAATTTCTATTAGTAGAGTTCTTATTATATCAATAAACAAGTAACATTAGCATTATAAGTATAAAGAATATTTAAAGATAATATGAAAACATAAATAAAGTAGCCAAGGAAAAACATTACATTGAAAGACTTCAGTGTTATCTAAGTTAGTTATTTTGGAGTCTAAACTAGAAATTCCTTGACATTTTCAAGAAAGAATGTTGGAATCAGTAGAATAAGTAACTTCATGAGAGGCAGAATTTGCTTGCTACTGCCTGCTTCCCCAAAATAAATTAGGATACTGGGTATCAGTGACAGGTGAGTATCTCTCAATAAGAAGGAGACACAGCCGACAAGTAGTAACTTTGCTTTAAAGTCACCTTATTTGTCAGAACTGAGAAATTTATAAGAAAATAAAATTTCATTCCATAATATTAAAATCTTGTGGAAAGAGATAGGGCAAGAAAGAGAACAAAGACAGGCCTTCCTCATTTCCACATGGAATTGTAAATCTGAAAAACTCTAGCACACAATGGTACCAAAAAATCATCATTCAGCTTCTCTGCAGTAACAAGATGCCTTAATAATCTTTCTCTATTCATTAGTGTAATTCATATATGAGAAAAACAAATAAATCTTGAAATGTATAATATTTACTGGTTTTCAAAAATAGCAAATTAAAAAAAAACCACAACGAGTATAGTTATACAAATAAAGCTGTATAGTTTTTCTAATGAAATTGTGAATTAATGTCGGGTTCCATGTTATCATAACAGCTGCTTGGAAAAATGCGTATGCAAAAGCCTATAACCAGCCATTACTCTGTACTACATTGCAGTTATAGCAAAATCAGTTTGAACATGAACTGCCACTTAAAAATAGTCTCTCCATGTATCATAAACTGAAATATTTATGCTTATCACATACCAACTCAGTATTTTGGATAGGCTTTTTAATCAAAGCTTTATTTTCCTGAGCTACTGTTTCATAACAAATGGTTAAGCATTGTAAATGAAAAGGTAGATGCTAACCAGGGGCTCATATTGAGTGGAGAATAGGGAGGATAAAAGAGATACTGTATTCAGGTACTACCACATTTTTCTATGTCATAGCCATCTGCAAAATAACATTCATCTAAGCACATTGTACAGTAAGCTCTAACATTTACTGAACAAAGCTTTGGCATCACAACAGGATTTACTGTGTATCAAGGACAACACAAAAAACAGCAACCCGGGGATTTCAACTACAAGAGGAAATACAGGTTGCTATGTAAAAATTCATGCAGGTTTTGCAGGAGCAGATGGACATTTTGAGTGTAATTGATGCTCATTTGGCTCTTGGTCCTTGTGTTTCCAGAAGTTTGAGTTTTAAAGCAAACCAGCCACAAAATGTGTTCAGCTTGTAGAACATTAACCTGAACATATCTGATCCTTTTCTCTCATCTTTGGGGTAATATTGAAGTCATTCACATTCCTATTTCCCCAAAGATCAAATCCCAAATGCATTCCATATACAGGAGACTCTCATCTCTTCTATCTGTCATTCAGACTAACTAATTTGAATTTACTGAGGTAGAGTCATGTTGTGAGATGTGAACAAGTGGACCCCCAAGGCTTCTACAGACCATTTTGAAACTCGCTGGTCATGCTGTGACTTTTATAGCCCATTTCACTGCCTCCACAGAGGAGTAAATTAGTCAGCTTCCTGATCATTAGTGTAGATCTACATGACAGTGTGAGAGTAAAGGATGGTAAAAAGGGGGAAAACACAGGACAAATGTCAACAAAACAGAGACGGCACAGTAGCTGAAGCTATCTGCATTTAAATAACTAAGTAGATATCAATTTGGCAATACACTTTAAAAATTCTTGTGTTCAGTTTCCTGGCTATGTACATGTAAGCTTGTATGGCATACAGCATCAGCTAAAGGTGCATTCCTTGGTCTGGTTTGGAAAATGCGCGAGTTATTTTTAAGATTCCAGAAGCAGTCATATTTTTTCAGGAAAGAAATAAAATACAAAACAAAAAAAGAAACTAAAACCAAAACCATTTTGCAAAGAATCTAAGCAGGAGAAAGAAGGAAAGGGGATACATAGAATCCCCCTCCTTTGGTTCTTCAGAAGCATTTTGTGGCATACCTATGTTCCCTGTAAACACAGCTGTCTTATCTATCCAGCTTTATGAAATGGGCTCCAAATATATATAGCCATAAACACAGCACTAGGTGTTATGCATGTATAGCAGAGGTTTGCAATTTCTGGCATGGGAGGCTGGACAGAGGACAACAACTTAGCTGATATTAATAGTACCATCTTACTAATAGTATTGCTGTTTTTTCTCATAATAGCACATCATTAAAAAACTCTGTTCAGAAACAGTTACCTTCTTGAACATCTCCCTTGTGATCCTGGACTAAACCATGTTGGCAGCAGTCATAACACGTTATGTGGTATCATATTCTTCCAAATACTTTAAATTCATAAAGCTGGCAGACCCAGTGTTCACAGGCTTTTTAAGATTCCCTTTCAGCCTCTCACACTGTTTGTTGTTACTGCCTTTTTTTCTTGTGTGCTTGCCTCATTGCTCTATGAAATGTATCTGACTCTTGATCCTTATTCTTCTCTAACAACTTTTGCTACTCTGACAGCCAAAAGATATTTTCCTATTAAGTTAAATTGCAACTGAGGGAACGTAGGGGAGTTCTCAGATGGAGTAAAACTGACTCTAACAAGATAATGGCCATGTTAAAAGGGCACTGCTAACTCCAGCACTGATTGGAAGCGACCCTAGCAGTGGATGAGCCATGCTGAGGTTATTCTAAGCTATGTCAGGGAGCATGACAGTCCTTGATTGTCCATTGTATTTGGAAATGTAATGACTCTTGCTGGTTTTCTTGTTCTATTGTGTTTACAAAATTGTACAGGATCGACTCCATCTGATGAAGCAAACAAGATTCATCTGAGAGCATAATTTCAAGTCACATTTCAAAAAGACATGAACGTATTTTGCCATCACTGTGAACTTCCCAGGATCCATACAGAAACAGGTAGCATTCTGAGCTCATGTTCTTCAGTCCTTGTATCAGGACTAGCTAGCTTAAACCTAACACTGAGTTTGTAATGTCCATGTAGACTACAGCTGTTACTCATTTTCATCTGTGTCATATGATGAGGTGAGGGAAGGTTCTAGAAAAATGTATCTGAACTATAAATCGCAATGTGAACAAGGTGACTTTAAACATTAACCACTGTGAAATCCCAAATCTCAACTCCACTTAACTGCAATGCAAATCTTTGAGTACTAAAATTCATAGATGTTTTACTAAAAATCTGTGCTGGCAGACCAGAATTTGTTTCAGTGTTCAGACTAATGCCTTAATGTACTTGTAATGCATTTATTTTCTTCTGTCTAAATGCAGAAGATTTAATCCGAGTGATATTCTACAATCTCCTTCTCTTGAGGTTTATATTTAACCTGGTGTTCCTTGATTAAAATTGACACTAATCCTAAGAACGTCTGCAAAGTACAGGTATCAATTAAGTTCAAGCACAGATATAAATACTAATATCAGTGCCTAGTTTTATATAAACAATGGTTAAAAAACATGGAGAAAGCAAAGATGACTGGAGGGAATTCCTACCCACACACTAGCTGATCAGTTAGGATATACCACATACAGCCATTTTACGAATAGATGAGTCTCTATCCCAGAGACAGGGACCAAAAAAGGTTACATCTACACAGCATAGGTTTTCTATTTTCTTTGGTGGGTGGACAGGGACCAGTAGGTTCTAACTAATCTCTGCAAAAATGTTGATGCATTTTTGTTCAGCATAAAAGCAGAGATAATCTTGAAAGTATTAAACAGAATTAAGTCAAGCAAGAGCCCTGTTCGGCATCCTGGCCTTTAGCTGATGACTGTATTACTGATCTCAACAAATACTACTTTATTGAGTCTTGTTCCACTGTGTTTCCTTTTTTCTTGGTCTAATGAATGTAATATTTCTAATATCACAGCTTTGACAAATTAGCCTGTCTATCCTGTCTTTCAGTAGCCACAACATTTGCACCAGAGACAGGAGGACAGGATTTGAGCAAGAAGGAAAATCATAGAATAGAATGTTATGGGTTTGAAGGGAACCTTAAAGATCCAAGCTCCTGCCATGGGCAGGGAAAAATACAACTTTTTTACCTTCAGTATATCTAACCAAAATAAATAAAAAGAAAATTATATATATATATGAAAAATAACTAGTTGTTCTGCTATTGAAGTTCCTCTTCAGAAGGTATTCCTTCAGGTGTCTTTGAGGAAGCAATGTTCCAAATATGCAAAATTTTTCTTTGAATCTTCACCAAGCCAACTAAATTTCAGAGGGGGTGGAGATAAACTGAGACATATCTTTCCCTTTTTAAGCTCCCTCCAAATGTTTCCTTGTTTAATGTGTTATGAGCTTTTCATTTATTCTATTTTGGATATATATCCTTTTTTTCAACAGATACATATTTTTTCAATATACTAATTTTTCACATAATGCAATATTATATATCATTGTTCATATATAGAATAATAAAATGCGTCCTCTTTTTTATATTAACATGCCCACACATGGCTTTTTAATACCCTTTGTACAATTATTAAAGTTAAATCATTAAAATTATTATGTGCCTTTTAATATCTATTTAAGGAACAAAGACTTCCATAGTTTACTGAGTACACTCACTTCAGAAGAACGGATCTGAAAGTTATTAAAAAGGATCAGTCTTTCAAAGATGAATTATTAGAAGAAATGCTATTTCAAAGTATGAGTAATTCTGAAAATACATAAGAATTCTAGAACCTGAAGAGGTACTTGATACTAATTGAAACTAATCTTCTGGGTTTGGTTTGGTTCTGTTTTTTTGTTTGGTTTTGTTTGTTTGTTTGTTTGTTTGTTTGTTTGTTTTCATAATATTAGCTGACAAAATTGTCCCTAAGAGATTTTACTCAAAGGACACGCACAGTATGTGTCCTGTTCATTAGTGTAATTCTGACAATACTAAGAATCATAGAATAATAGAATCATAGAATAGTTAGGGTTGGAAAGGACTTTAAGATCATCAAGTTCCAACCCCCTGCCATGGGCAGGGACACCTCACACTATATCATATCACCCAAGGCCTCGTCCAACATGGTCTTGAACACTGCCAGGGATAGAGCATTCACAACCACCCTGGGCAACCCATTCCAGTGCCTCACCACCCTAACAGGAAAGAATTTTCTGCTTATATCCAACCTAAACTTCCCCCATTTAAGTTTTAACCCATTACTCCTTGTCCTACCACTACAGTCCCTAATGAAGAGTCCATCCCCCGCATCCCTATATGCCCCCTTCAGATACTGGTAGGCTGCTATGAGGTCTCCACGCAGCCTTCTCCAGAATGAACAGCCCCAACTTTCTCAGCCTGTCTTCATATGGGAGGTGCTCCAGTCCCTTAATCACCCTCATGGCCCTTCTCTGAACTTGTTCCAACAGTTCCATGGTTTTTTATGTTGAGGACACCAGAACTGCACACAATACTCCAAGTGAGATCTCACCAGAGCAAAGGGGCAGGATCACCTCCTTCGACCTGCTGGTCATGCTCCTTTTGATGCAGCCCAGGATACAGTTGGCTTTCTGGGCTGCAAGCTCACATTGCCGGCTCATGATCATTTTTTCATCAACCAGCACCCCGAAGTCCTTCTCCACAGGGCTTCTCTGAATCTCTTCTCTGCCCTACCTGTAGCTGTGCCTGGGATTGCTCTGACCCAGGTGTAGGACCTTGCACTTGGCATGGTTAAACTTCATGAGGTTGGCATCAGCCCACCTCACAAGTGTGTCAAGGTCCCTCTGGATGGCATTCCTTCCCTCCAGCATATCAACCGAACCTCACAGCTTGGTGGCATTGGCAAACTTGTTGAGGGCACACTCAATCCCACTGTCCATGTCAGCGACGAAGATGTTAAACAAGACTGGTCCCAACACCGATCCCTGAGGGACGCCAGTTATTACTGGTCTCCAGCTGGGCATTGAGCCATTGACCACAACTCCTTGAATGCGGCCATCCAGCCACTTCTTTATCCACCAAGCGGTCCATCCATCAAATTGATGTTTCTTCAATTTAAAGACAAGGATGTCGTGTGGGACAGTGTCAAATGCTTTACACAACACAAGTCCGGGTAGATGACATCAGCTGCTCTACCCCTTTCCATCAGTTCTGTAGCCCCATCATAGAAGGTCATCAGATTGGTCAGGCAGGATTTCCCCTTAGTGAAGCCATGTTGGCTGTCACCAAGCACCTTGTTCAGATTTTTAAGATGATCTCAAACCAGTTCCTCTCCTACAATGGGCCCTAGTTCTTCATTCTCACAATCTCTGTATCTGCCTTCCAAGACTTGGGTGATGTGGTCAGAGCCTTTGCCAGTGAAGACCGAGGCAAAGAAACAACTATGTTACATCCAACTTGTACCAACATCACTAAATTAAACCAGGCTTTTATATGAAATTTACAGTAACTAAAAGACAACCCTCCAGTAATAGAGGTATTAAAACCTGTGTGCATGAAGAGGAATTCCCGTCAACACTATAATTAATATATATATACTAACAGTGCACTGAAAGAATAAAAGCCACTGAGAATCTTTCTAAGCTCAGTGTATTCTACTGAAATGGCCAGTGTCATTTCAAATGGCTAACATATAAAGGAACATCACTTTTTTTCTGGAGTTCTGTGTGTCATGTTTTAACCCCAGCTGACATGGTAACTGCGCACCAGACAGCCTGCTTCCATCCCTCTCCTCAGAGGGATGGGGAGAGAATCAATCAGAAAGGTAAATGTGAGAAAAATTGCGGTTGACATAGTGTCGTGGTTTAACCCACAGCCAGACAGCTTGTTACCCACTCCCCCCCCTTCTTGCCCTCCCCCTACTCCTGGGGGAACGGAGAGGAGAATCAAAAAGAAATGCAACTCCCACGGCTTGAGATAAGAACAGTTTAGTAACTAAGGTACAATACGAATCACCACTGCTACCACCAACGACAACAATGATAAGAGAAAACAGCAAAGGAAAGGAGTACAATACCACGCGCCGAACCACCAGTCCGACCCGGCCGACCCCCTCTCCTTCCGGGTCCCCCCCAGTTCCCCCCTCGGCATGACGTGCTGTGGTATGGAATACCTCTTTGGTCAGTTTGGGTCAGGTGTCCTGTCTCTGCTTCCTCCCGGCCTCCCCTCCTCCCTGGCAGAGCATGAGACTCACAAAGTCCTTGGCCAAACCAAAACATCACCTCTATCAGCTTTGTTCCCAGCCCGAAAGTCAAAACACAGCACTGCACCAGCTACCAAGAAGGAGAAAAAAATGACTGCTGCTGCTAAACCCAGGACACATAGAGACAGTTTAATAACTAAAGCAAAAAAACGCACATGTAAGGAAAGAAAAGAAGGAATTCGTTCACCAGTTCTTATGATCAGGCAGGTATTCCGCCATCTCCAGGACAACAGGGCTCTGTTATAGGTAACAGTTACTTCGGAAGACAAATGCCATCATTGCAAGCTCCCCCCAACTCCTCCCTTCCCCTCCCCCCCCCCAATATTCTTCTTCTTTGCCTAGATTTATATGTTGAACATGACATTGTAGGATATGGAATATCACTTACGTCAGTTGGGGTCAGCTGTCCCGGCTGTGTCCCCCCAAACTCCTTGTGCTCCCCTAGCCTACTTGCTGGTGGGGCGAGTAGCACAAAAGTCTCTGCGTAAGCACTTGCTCAGCAATACGGAAAACATCACTGCATTATAAACACTATTTCCAGCATAAATTCAGAATGTAGACCCAGTAGCTACGATGAAGGACATTTTACCAGCCAAAACAGTACATTCTTCACCATTTTTTCTCTTTCATTTATGACACGCTTAGGTCCCACACTATCCAATACATCCTCACTAACCTCCCCGCTACCCCTTCTCATAATTTGTTACAATATGCAGATATGATTCCCTTAATCTGTGGACCACCCCTCTAAAATGTCTATAAAATACCCATAAAATGTCCACATATGTCCACAGAATATTCACTGATTCCATTTAGGTTATGCCTTTGGGCTGCATCTGTTATGGTGGCCACTCAGGATAGGAGAGGCAGTGTGTTGCATGGCGGTATTGGGCAGTAGCTCAGGTCACGTCAGGTCACTGCTGCACTTGCATAGGTTCTTGTGAGGCTTGTCCTCCATTAGTTCAGGTGGTTCCTGCTATAGTAATACCCGTAACATGCAACTGAAACCCCAGGTTACACCACTTTAAAGGAATTTCAATTACAATCACTACCACTGGTCCCTTTGGACCAGACCATAGGGTTTAACACTGCAATTAACTTGTTCTCTTGCTCCTCCTCTGGCTTGGACTCATCCACAGACTGCAGTCCCTTAAGACTTTACCTGCTCCAGGTGGAGACTTATCTATGAGCCATAATCCCATCAGGGGTTGTACACCTGCTGCACAGGTCCACAATCAATCCACAGCCACAGTCAATTTGAATGGTACCTGTTCCAGCATGGCATAATCCATGGGCCACAATCTCTTCAGTGATATACCTGCTCTAGCATGGCCTTATCTGCTGCTACAGTCCCTTCAGGAGTGAATCTGCTCCAACATGGTCTTATCCATGGCTGCAGTCCCTCCAGAATTGAATCTGTTCTGTCATGGTCTCCTCCATGGCCACGCGTTTGAGGTGCTCCAGCATGCACAGCCACTGATTCTTCAAGTTGTACCTGCTGTATCTGACATATCCACAGCCACAGATGCTTTGAGGTGTACTTTCTCCCACATGCACTTATCCTTGGGCTACGATCCCCTTAGAGGGATACTTACAGTGGCACGGATATAACCACTGCCACAGGTGTTTCAAGATGTACCTGCTGTGGCATGGCACATCCATGGCCACAGACGCTTCAGTGTGTCCTGCTCCCATATGGACTCATCCCAGATCACAGACCCTTTGACTCAGGTTCACACTGGAGCTCTAGCCTGTCCAGTACAGCAGCAAAAAAATAGTGGGTCATCTGCAGCCCATGCTGTTCACAAAATATTCCCAGGCACAGTAGAGTAAGATGATAAACAGTACAGCAAGCAGCAAAAGCAAAAGGCAGCCGCTAACAAGCACTAGACTCTAAGATAAAATAAAGCAAACAAGCCCTATGGCAAGCACAGGAGCCTGCCAATTAATAGCTAAGCAGCAATAACAGCTATAAATTCAATCTAGAAGAGCCCAATCAAACCTGTCATTATCTCAAACCTTTTGATGCCCACTCTGGGTGCCACAAAAATAGCAGCTTTTTCAAACAGACATATTTCTCAATTCTGTGTTTTTTAATGACTGGTCTTATATCTAAATCAATTGTATACAAAGAGTTTTGAACCAAATTATTACTTCATCACTGAATAATCATTGTGACTAAAAACAGAAGATGCAACTTCTTGCTAGAGACTAAAATAGCAATCAACAGAGATTTTTATAAACAATGTTTTGTAGAGACAGATTCCAAAATCCCTAGTATTTCACTTTTCAAACTATGCCCAATGGCAACTACAGCAACAGCTTTTCCAAGGACTTATTACATAGGGCAACTGACTTTGGAAATGAATGTTAACAATAAAATTGTGTAAAACTCCACAAACAACTGACACATGCAAGAACAAGACACCAGTCTTCTTAATGACCACTACAAAATAATTGTTTACAGGGAAGAAATATTTCCTATGTATCGTCTAGCTATCTAGAAGGAATAAGTTGGTTCTATAAAGTCATGATTTCAATTAGCAGTACAAGTTAATGCTTAATTCATCAATCCAAAAAGCTAGGAACTCCAGCTGTGGTCTTTTCAATAGATGCCA
Organism: Neopsephotus bourkii; assembly: GCF_033783945.1. Classification (NCBI taxonomy): domain Eukaryota; kingdom Metazoa; phylum Chordata; class Aves; order Psittaciformes; family Psittacidae; genus Neopsephotus; species Neopsephotus bourkii. The sequence continues at coordinate 149,816 of NW_026901626.1, forward strand.
AAAAGTTATTCAAGTGTATCAAATAGCATAATCTGGTTCATCTGTTTAAAAGAATTGGACACAATCATACCTTTCTTCACAGAGCAGAGATTTCATATAGGATAAAAACTTCTTTCCTATCATATAGGGCTATTTACGTTTAACAGCAGTATTTAAATGATAAGTAATAGCAATACTTATGCTGCCTTTAATTTCTATATGTTTTGCTTTCTAAACTGATGCTGATTTTCTGGCTAATACTGCTACTTTGCCACCATTACTTTTTAATCTACTACAAGTACAGAAGCATGTGGAGGGTGCTGTCATATTTTTAATATTTTGATAATATCCAGGTAGATACTGCATGGGGAGAAGACTTGAACTATGTGCCTGAAAGTAAATATATTTTGGCAAATTTTCCTTGACATCCCAGGCAGCAGTCTTATTTTACAGGAGAAACTCTTGTTTGCAACTCCATGTAATCCCAATGGGAAGCCACCTACATAAAGAAGCTGCATTCTTTTCAAAATTCATTGACATACTTACATCGAATTTAACATGAGGCATTCAGTTTAGTAATTCAAAGCAAATAATTGTATTATTAATTTGACATAAAGCCAATAAAAGATTGTGATCACTTGCAAAGGGTCACTAAAGCATCAAGAAACAGTGTTCTCCTCTCCTTCTAGTTACAAGGAATGATAAGGAAAGAAATAGACCCAGGAGATCAATACCTGGCGCTATGACTCCCAACAGAATTCTAGGGAGTTTTGCTCATGGATTGGCCTACAAGACACCAGGCCTGCTAGAAACAGATGGGGTACACCTGCCTTAAGAGGGGAAAATTATTTTTGTGCAAGACTTAACAGGACTCACTGAAAGAGTTTTAAACTAAATTTGAAGGGTGAAAGGGATAAAACCAGCCTCACTAGACGTATACCTGGAGGCAGCCCACCAGTGTTCAAGGGATGGTGTGCTAGCAAGGCCCTTCAATCTGCTCTATCCTGTGCTGAGTACACTGGAGCACATTTGAAATATTTTTATACTAACATGCAAAGTGTGAGGAATAAATAAGTTGAGCTTTGAGTAAATAAGTGACACCTTTGGCTCACTACCACAGCTGTGACGCTACTGGCATAAGTAAAATGTAGTAAGATGGGTTCTGTTACTGGTGTAGAGTGACGGACATTTGCAAGTTCTGAAGGAAGAATAGGCAGTGCAGGGGAGGCAGGAGGTGTTACTGTGCGTAAGGAAGGGGTTAGATTGTCCAGTGCTTGCAGTTGGTGATGACAAGATTGAGAACCTCTGCATGAGGATGAAGGGGGATGAAAATAAGGTAGATGTTGCAGTGCAATCTGCTACTGACCACCAGCCAGGATGACAACAGTGATGAATTATTCTACAAGGAACTAAGTGCTAACTTTATATCAACTGCCCTTGTACTTACAGATGATCTTAACTTCCAAGACATCAATTGAGAATATCACACAGCTAACAGAAACAGGTCTGAGAAATTTCTTAAGCATCTTTAATATAACTTCTTGGTGCAGGTACTAAAGGGGTCAACTAGGAAAGGTATCTTTTTAGATTTGTTTTTTTTTAAAACAGAGAAGGAGTTGTAACCAAAGTGGTTACTGGCTGTCTTGGTCACAATGAGGGGTTAGGGTTTGGGGTTAGGTTTAGTGTTAGGTTTTGGGTTAGTACAGTTAGGGTTAGGGTTAGGTTTAGGGGTTACGGTTAGGGTTAGGTTTAAGGTTAGTGCTATGGTTAGGGTTATGGTTATGGTTAGGGTTAGGTGTTAGTAGTGTTAGGGTCAGGGTTAGGGTTAGGTTTAGGGGTTAGGTTTAGGTTAGGGGTTAGGGTTAGGGTTAGGGTTATGGTTAGATGGTTAGGGTTACAGTTAGGGTTACGGTTGGAGTTAGGTTTAAGGTTAGGGTTAGAGGTTAGGAGTAGGGTTAGGGTTAGGGTTAGGATTAGGGTTAGTTAGGGTTAGGTTTAGGGTTAGGGTTCGTGTTAGGGTTAGGTTTAAGGTTAGGTTTAGGGTTAGGGTTACGGTAAGGGTTAGTAGGGTTAGGGTTAGCGTGAGTGTTAGTGTTAGGGTTAGGGTTAGGTTTAGTGTTAGTGCTATTGTTAGGGTTAGGGCTGGGGGTTAGTAGGTTTAGGGTCAGGGTTAGGGTTAGGTTTAGGGGTTAGGGTTAGTGTTAGGGTTAGGGTTTAGGTTTAGGATTAGGGTTAGGTTTAGGGTTAGTAGGGTCAGAGATAGGGTTAGTGTTAGGGTTAGGGTAGGGTTAGGGTTAGGGATAGGGTTAGGGATAGGGTTAGGGTTAGGGTTAGTGTTAGGGTTAGGGTTAGGGTTAGTTTTAGTGTTAGCATTAGGTTCAGGGGTACAGTTAGCGTTAGGGTTAGGGTTACGGTTAGGTTTAGTAGGGTTAGTAGGGTTAGTAGGGTTAGTAGGGTTAGTGTTATGTTTAGGGTTAGGTTTAGGGTTAGTGTTAGGTTTATGGTTAGTGTTAGGGGTTAGAGTTTAGGGGTTAGGGTTAGGGTTTGGGTTAGGTTAGGGTTAGGGTTAGAGTTAGGGTTAGGGTTAGGGTTAGTAGGGTTAGGGTTTCCGTGAGAGTTAGTGTTAGTGTTAGGGTTAGGTTTATTGTTAGGATTAGGGTTAGGTTTAGGGTGTTAGGGTTAGGGTTAGGGTTAGTGTTAGGGTTAGTAGGGTTAGGGTTGGGTTAGGGTTAGGGTTAGGGTTAGTTTTAGTAGGGTTAGTGTTAAGGTTAGGTTTAGGTTTAGGTGTTATTTTTAGTTTTAGGGTTAGTGTTAGGTTTAGTGTTAGGTTTATGGTTAGAGTTTGATTTAGGTTTAATGTTTGTGTTAGGGATTAGTAGGGAAGTGTTAGGGTTAGGGTTAGCCTTAGGGTTCTGTTTGGGTTAGGGTTAGGGTTAGGGTTTAGGGTTAGGTTTATTTTTAGGGTTAGGGTTAGGTTTAATGGTTAGTGTTAGGGTTAGTTTTAGGGTTAGGGGGTTAGGGTTAGCGTTAGTACGGTTAGGGTTAGGGTTAGGGTTAGGGTTAGGTTTAGGGTTTGGATATTGTTATTGTTAGTAGAGCTAGGGTTAAGGTTATGGTTAGTGTTAGGGTTAACTTTTGTTGTATTATGGGTTAGGGTTAGTGTTAGGGTTAGGGTTAGGGTTAGGGTTAGCGTTAGGTTTAAGTTTAATGGTTAGGGTTAGGGTTAGTGTTAAGGGGTTAGGGTTAGGATTAGGGTTAGTATTGTTAGGATTAGGGTTAGGGTTATGGTTAGCTATAGGGTTAGGGTTAGGTTTAGGATTAGGTTTAGGGTTAGGGTTAGGGTTAGTAGGGTTAGGGTTAGGGTTAGGGTTAGGGTTAGGGTTAGGGTTAGGGTTAGGTTTAGGGTATGTTTAGGGGAGGCTTAGTGTTTGGGTTAGGGTTAGTTTAGTTTTAGGTTTAGGGTTATGGTTAGGATTAGTGTTAGTAGAGTTACGGTTATGTTTAGGTTTAGGGTTAGGGTTAGAGTTAGTGTTTAGGGTTAGGGTTAGTGTTAGTGTTGGGGTTAGTTTTAGGGTTTAGGGGTTATGGGTTAGGGTTAGGGTCAGGGTTAGGGTTACTGTTAATGTTAGGGTTAGGGTTATGGTTAGGTTTAGGGTTAGGTTTAGGTTTAGGGTTAGTGTTAGCTATAGTGTTAGTGTTAGGTTTAGGGTTAGGGTTAGGGTTAGTAGGGTTAGGGTTAGGGTTAGGGTTAGGGTTAGGGTTAGGGTTAGGGTTAGTTTTAGAGTTAGGGTTAGGTTTATGGTTAGGGTTAGAGTTAGTGTTTAGGGTTAGGGTTAGTGTTAGGGTTGGGGTTAGTTTTAGGGTTTAGGGGTTAGGAGTTAGGGTTAGGGTTAGGGTTAGGGTTATGGGTAGGTTTAGGGTTAGGTTTAGGTTTAGGGTTAGTGTTAGGTATAGTGTTAGGGTTAGGTTTAGGGTTAGGGTTAGGGTTAGTAGGGTTAGGGGTTAGTGTTAGGGTTAGGGTTAGCGTTAGGGGTTAGGGGTTAGGGTTAGGGTTAGGTTTACGGTTAGGTTTAGGGTTAGGGTTAGGGTTAGTGTTAGTAGGGTTAGGGTTAGTGTTAGGGTTAGGGTTAGGGTTAGCGTTAGGTTTAAGTTTAAGGGTTAGGTTTAGGGTTAGTGTTAAGGGGTTAGGGTTAGGATTAGGGTTAGTATTGTTAGGATTAGTGTTAGGGTTAGGGTTAGCTATAGGGTTAGGGTTAGGTTTAGGATTAGGTTTAGGGTTAGGGTTAGGGTTAGTAGGGTTAGGGTTATGGTTAGGGTTAGGGTTAGGGTTAGGATTATGGTTAGGGTTAGGTTTAGGGTAGGTTTAGGGGAGGCTTAGCGTTTGGGTTAGGGTTAGTTTAGTTTTAGGGTTAGGGTTATGGTTAGGATTAGTGTTAGTAGAGTTAGGGTTATGTTTAATTTTAGGGTTAGGGTTAGAGTTAGTTTTTAGTGTTAGGGTTAGTGTTAGGGTTGGGGTTAGTTTTAGGGTTTAGGGGTTAGGGGTTAGGGTTAGGGTCAGGGTTAGGGTTACTGTTAGGGTTAGGGTTATGGGTAGGTTTAGGGTTAGGTTTAGGTTTAGGGTTAGTGTTAGCTATAGTGTTAGTGTTAGGTTTAGGGTTAGGGTTAGGGTTAGTAGGGTTACGGTTAGGGTTAGTGTTAGTTTTATAGTTAGGGTTAGGTTTATGGTTAGGGTTAGAGTTAGTGTTTAGGGTTAGGGTTAGTGTTAGGGTTGGGGTTAGTTTTAGGGTTTAGGTATTAGGGTTTAGGGTTAGGGTTAGGGTTAGGGTTATGGTTAGGTTTAGGGTTAGGTTTAGGTTTAGGGTTAGTGTTAGCTATAGTGTTAGGGTTAGGTTTAGGGTTAGGGTTAGGGTTAGTAGGGTTAGGGTTAGGGTTAGGGTTAGGGTTAGGGTTAGGGTTTGGGTTAGGGTTAGGGTTAGGGTTTGTGTTAGATTTATGGTTAGGGTTAGAGTTATGGTTAGGGCTAGTGTTAGGTTTTGGGTTAGGGTTAGGGTTAGGGTTAGGGTTAGTAGGGTTAGGGTTAGGGTTAGGGTTAGGGTTAGGGTTAGGGTTATGGGTTAGGTTTAGGGTTAGGGTTAGGGTTAGTGTTAGTGTTAGATTAAAGGGGTTAGGGTTAGGGTTAGTGTTAGTACAGCTAGGGTTTGGGTTA